>NC_141756.1:44538758-44840509 GCF_982258835.1 Parasteatoda tepidariorum
GCTTATGAATAAAAATACTGAAGGAATATCCCAGTGTCTTACAAAATTGCTTAGGGATTTATCTCTTTCATTGAATGGTAAAATTAATTTAGAACATTTAATTTTGCCCTAATCCTTGATTAATCATCCTTGATCATTTAGATCTTCCTTCAGGATAAAACTTCAAAAGCTGTTGAAACAAAATACAATAGAAAACATCAAGTAGAAACTTTTCTTAAGGTACATTTATAGATTAAGGTTTTCCTTTAATAACAGAGATATACAGGAAGAAAGACTTGCATTGAAGAACAAAGCATATAGTGTCTAATTTAATTTTTATTGAATTTTTATTTGGTTTTAGTGGTTTAAGTAACCCAATAATTTCACCACATTTTTGCAAGTGTGTAACATAAAACTTTTCTTTCAGCAACACACTGCTTAGTAGCAAGAAAAAAGGAAATTGTATTTTGAAAGTCCAGTAAGTCACCTTAATCGAAATTACAGCTTTCACAGCTCTATTCGTTGCAAACATGGTGACGTGATACACATAGTAGAAACATGCACTCTCTTCAGTGCTGACCTCTATCAATCTTGGTGGGTCAGTCATTTGTGAAATTGTCTTCTCAATGCTTCTATATTCCTATCAAATTAATAATAATAGATTTGACATCTTGTTACTGTTGATCAGCTTGATAGATAAAGAAAAGTGGGAAATAATGGAAATAATTGAAATAACTACAATAGAAGATATTTATAACACAAAACTAAAATTTGATTTTGTCTAATATACTGTTAATCAGCTTGATAGATAAAGAAAAGTGGGAAATAATGGAAATAATTAAAATAATTACAATAGAAGATATTTATAACACAAAACTAAAATTTGATTTTGCCTAATAAAAGTCATTTCACATATCATTAATACTAATTCCAGCAAAACAAGCTTCAAAAATATGAATATTAACACTCTAAACTAATTTAAAAACCTAAAAACATGAGATTTAATTATTTATTCACATAAAGAAATGAGACTTTAAACATTAACTTACTATCTAGTTATCATTATAAAAATTCCAAATTTTCTGTATTTTAATTATTAATATTTTAGAATTATTTTAATAATCACAATTTTTTAATTTATCTATGAAATGAAGATCAAAAGAGTAAATAATTTTAAATTTAGTTTCCTTGTGAAATCCGTTTTTTCCCAATATAGAATAGTAAGAGTTTTTGAAATTTATAGTTGCAAATAACTACTAGGCTTTATGAAACAGAGAATTTTTATACGATTAGAAGTAAACAACTAAAGAGTTTTAAAAAATAATGTAAAATAAATTGTTAGTAGCGAGTTTTAAAAGAATGACTCCAACATTTGCAGTAAATGTTTAACTTTTTATTTTGTCCTTTTATCTGATTGTAGCAAAATAGGTAATTTAAATAGTATTTTTGTGGCTATTAAATATGTAAAACCAAAAGTTTTCTAAGTAATGCAAATGCACAGTGAAAACATTGCCTTTTAGCACTTTACATAGATTTTTTTTTCGACTTCGAAATTTACGAAAACAAAAGATTAATTTATTAATGAAGAAAATTGCAGCTCAAAAATAAAATAGGGAGGGGGGCATTGTAAGAGTTTTTACATCTACCCCTATTTTATCTATAATTTTTTTCTTTTCACAAAAAGGGTATTCCTTTTTCTGTTATGTATCGAAATTGAGTAAATTTTCAGCATAAAACAAGCCAGTAGCAAATCTGCTGAGAACATAGTTCCCTGTTTCAGTCGGAAAAAATAACTATAGCATCACACAAAGCCTGGCATCTATCATCCATTTGTACTTCAGCTATCTCTGTGAGCTGTGTAAATTCCCAGAGAAGATAAAGAAGTTAGTAAAGATAAATAAAATACAGAACTGGCTGAAATTGAGCCAAAAAAAATTTTATAAAGCATTTTTTTTATAAAGAGTTTTTTTTTTTTGCCTATAAATAGCTGACTTAAAAAGATAAATTAAATAATTGATTTAAAAATGCAAATAGTTTTGCACATTTTATTTTAGTTAATGAAGAAATTCCGTTAAGAAGAATTATTTAATATTATATATAAACATGCCTTTTTTCGATGGACGTCCAAAAATATACAAGTTAAAGCAATGTGGGAAATATATTCCCAATAGTCAGGTCAGAAGACCGAACCAAAGTTTAACCTCTTTTAATGTTAATTTTATATTTTGCGTATTTTATCATGTCTCGCGAACTTTTAAAACTTATTGAAAAAATTTTGCAGACAGTTACAAAATTCGCTTATTGAAAGAAAATTTTCAGTAAAACTATAACATTTATTAAATATTAACTATTTTTTAAGATTTTGTTTGAGAATATAGTTGAGAAACCTTTGAATTGTACGGTATGCAATAATTTGAAAATTGGTTTCTCAGGAGCTAATCGAACAATTTCGCTCAAATTTTGTATTTTTTCATGTAAAATTGCGTAATTTTAGAATGATGTAAAAATTTTATACTATACAAGCCAAAACTTTTTCGACTATTATAGATAAAATAATAAACATTTACTAAATGTTAATTTTTGCATTGAGTTATCAATCCGAATAGACGATTATCAGGACAAACGAATATTTTAATTGATTGGAATTTTTTTAATTCTATTAAATATGGCAATATACGCAAATAATTAAATTAGCAAGAATTGCTCCAAACTTTGGATGGCTCTCTTAACCAAACTACGAGGGCTACACTTTTCATATTGTGCTTCCTCCTTTATTTCAGGAATCAGAAATCTGATTCCGTCAAACTAACCTTGCAATTTTAATTAATAGTGTTAGTAAAATTTTCACTATACTTTCTTCGGCAATCAAGCACGTTTCATAATTTTAGTTCAATTTCCTTAATAACTCTTTGCTGAATTTTATCGAATTTTTTAATCGATTAAGTACTAATTTGATTTCTCATAAATACTCCTAATGTGCGCATTTTTTATTTTATTTTATATTTTTAAGAAGAATTCAAAAAATATATGTGAAGTGCTGTCGTTACGGAACATCTCGAATATGAATCCCGAACTTGGAAAAATATTTCAAATTCATATTATATTTATTGAAACATTTTCCAAACTTATATTAATATACACCCTTGTGCAAATTAATTGAAACAAACTTTTTCTTTCGTGATTTTTAAAGAAGATATTTTGGGGTTGTTTCGGTTACAATGGGGTTGGACCTTTGCAGCCTATTGACGGTATGATGCGTTCTGAGCAGTACATTACTATTCTGGGTAGAAAAGTTGTTCCAGAGTTGAAGAAACGATACCCTGATGGAACAGGGATTTTTCAACAGGATTTAGCTCCTTGCCACACGTCCAAAATTGTCAAGAAGTTCATGTCTGAGAATCAAATTGAGACATTGGAATGGCCAGGAAACTCTCGGGATATCAACCCAATTGAGAATCTCTGGGCCATAAGCAAGAATCGCCTATTAAATATGGACTGTACAACTATGGAGAAGCTAATCATGGCGTTAATTCATGTGTGGTACAAGGACACAAGTATTATAAATGACTGTAAAAAATTAGTGGAATCCATGCCGAATCGTGTCCAATAAAGTGTCGTGAAGATCATATTATGTACTAAAAATTTTTGAATTTGTATAAATTTAAATAAAATAGCATTTTTAGCATTTTCTCTTAGTTTTCTGAATTTATTGAGTTTGTTTCAATTAATTTGCACAAGGGTGTAAAATATAATATTTTTCCTGAATTTCCCCCTCCACTTTATCTTCAAGAAAAAGCATAAATTTAATTTCTTTTTCATTCTCTTCAACACGCAGAGACTTGCATTCCGGTGATAAAAATTATTCAAAACTAGGTGATGATTTCACATAGCTTTTAAACCATTTTTTATTGTGATAAACAATATGACGCGAGTTGATAACATTTGCTTAATCTCTTAGAGTCTTGTTTCAGTGAATTTACTATTTAATATATTTTTAAAAAAAATATGGTCGCTTTTCAATGCAAAGTCGTTATAATGATATTTTTACTTTTTTTCTTGACTCTTTGGAATGATAATGAAATCTAATTATCGTATGAATACGTATAATTAACGTTGAATAAAACTATAGATCACAGTAAGAGGTTGGCGCAATCTTAAAAATGAAGGTCAAGCTGACTCTTTAATGAAGTCACATTTACAATAAATACAAGTTTAAAAAATTTATTTAAATTCTTTGACAAATGCTCCTGAGATATTATTTTGAGCATCTAATGTTTTAATGATTAATATTAAATTCAGAGTCAATTAACCACAGATTCTTTAAGTCATATAATTATGTTACAAAAATAAAATCTTGTATTGGCGAAAATGTTAACTTGATGTTATACAATGATCCGAAATTGTAAATATTAAAAAAATCTGCTCATGTCGTATATAAAACCAACACAGAATGTTTAGAAATATATTCTAATGATGATAAAGATTTTAAAAGAAAGAAAAAGATTATACACTTACATTGTTGACTTGTCGACACAACATCTGATTGCTCGAAAACGAATATGATGCGGCCGGCAGATCGAAATGAATTCGGTTAACAGCAAAATTAGCTGATTAGTAGACAAAATTGCGTATCGGAGTTTCCCAACTGGTATTGTAAGCAGAAAGTCGAACACGAGACAATTTTCTTCCGATTTGGAAAGATCTTAGACCCATTACGGGTCTGATAGACTTAAATAGCGTATATTACGCCCGTATTTGAAAACAGAATCCTAATATTGGTGTTATTTCATTATGGGTAACAATCTAAATGAGGTTTCATTTTTAATGGGCCAAAAAAGTCAAAGTAAAGTTACAAAATTCAGAAAAACAGTATTTAACTGGCCATTTAAAAGAAAAGAGATTTTCCCGAAACTATGTCTTAATTTTGAAGATAAAACTACAAATTAAATAGATGTTTTGAAAGTGACATATGTTATACAGAATCAATTGTTCGGCTTTTACTTCTTTAAAGCTCAGTGTTCATTAGAATACAATAATTGAATTATCATTTTTTTTAAATTTGCAATTTGAATATTCCTAGAATTTTATGCTCTAGAGGGTTAATACTTATATAATAGTCTTTTGAAGTATTTACAGTATAACATAACCTATTTATTGTTAAAAAAATGAGAAATTTGGACTAAAATTAATAATATGTATGCAAAGGCATCAGGAACCATATTTCATACCTTACCTACTTAAAATAAAAATTTAAGCACTTCACAAGTCAGATTATTTTTTTTAACTTTATTAATAACAAATTCCCTCACTTTGAAAACAAAAATTACACGGTTGAACAGTGTAGAAAAGCTATTTCTTTCATTTTCAAAGTACATGGGTAGCTTATAATCAGCGAAAATATTTAATAAATAGGAATTAGAATTAACTTTATTTGTGAAACCAAGGTCCATGCTTGATGAAATATTCAGAATTGAAAGGAAGTATTCTGAAATGTTGTAATTAAAAAAAAATATTTTTTGTCATTTTAATTTATATTTTACAAAATAATTGATATTTTGGTTTCTGTGAACATCAAATTTAATTGATATTTTTGAGAAATTTTTTTAATTAAATTGTGTACGTAAATATATTTCCAAAATTTTCTTTTAAGAAATTCACTCTTTCATTTCTATTTACTTTTTCCCAAGCTAAGAAACACGACTTTTCTATGGATATAAAAAAAGAAATTGACTAAATTCCATTTCAATTTCCTTCTCAAGAGCAACTGCAGACAATCACAGGGGAAAACGGGAATGCAAAGCATAATAAAACCTTTTTTGTTTGTTGTTGGGGGACATCTTTAAAGTGACGTTTGGGTTCTGAAGCGAGTTGTGATAGCTGAAGAAGTCAAATAAATTCAGCGAGTCACATCTAACCGATAACTCGAGACATTAGACCATGCTTTAAAAACAACAAAGCATCTTCAAAGGTTTCTTTAAACAAGTACTTTAGATTTTGCAAAAAAATTTTTTGACTCAATAATGAAGGTAGTCGTATTGAGATCGAAAATAAATTTTTAGTATATTCCTTTTGAAAGTTGCAAATTTACGTCTGTACAGCAAATTGTTGTTTTCGAGTTATATGAAATAGCTATTTCAAGCAACCGTTTAGTTTTTTTTTAAGCCTGAAGTAATTGTCTTCCTACGTTAAGGAAGAAAAAGTATAATAAAAACATTCCGTCTTCTGACTCTGTCGGTAATTTTCGCAGAAGCACTTTCTTATTTATTTTGGTAAAATTAACTGTAGAAAATTGTTTTAAAATATTAGGTTAAATTTTGAGAATTTGTTAAAATCTGGTAGTTTTATCATGTCACGTTAGAGCATGGCATAAAAATAATTAATTTGGTTAAATTTACTGTTCAATTTTATTTTTATTATTTACTAAACGGCTGATAATATGAACTATAAATTTGAAAACAAGAATTTCTGACAAGCCGTTACTATATAAACGGTACAATCACAGTACGGTTTAAATTCGTATATTTTGGTTTCTACTACCAGAATTATGTTTCTTTTATACCGGAAATGTCATAAGGATTGTGTGTGGTAAATGTATCGGATTTCTTTTTACGTGCAGTGGCTTTAGTATGGGCTTCAATAAGATTCTGCAACGCTCCTTTAATTGCATTAAAAATGCTGAAAAGTAATCCAAATATGTATTATATTACTTAAAAACCTTCTTAGAGTGTATTTGCAGAAAGATAGTCGAAAATTTGGAAACAAAATAATGCATTTCAAAGGTCGCAAATTAATATTTTAACAAGGTCAAAACCTAAAACATAGGTAAACATAAAAACATGGTTTGATAATTAGGAGAAGCATAGTTGACCACAATATCAAAAACTCCATCACTAGCAGTCAAATATGTATTTCTTCATAGTAATTTGCTAGTTTTTTCTGTTTTTCTTTATTTATCTGTTTTTTTACGGACAACCCCAATGAGTAAAGATTTTCGTGTTTATTTTTTTAGAAAAATTCTAATAATATGGATCAATGAATTTTAATTGATTTATATAGTCTAATTTGCTATAATATCATGTTTTTAAGTATTGGTTTAGCTGATATTGCCCCTAATTGATGAAAATATTGTGTCAATTTTTATGAAAAACAGCACGCTTAAAGGTAAATTATCACCCGTAACCTTTTAATGAAATGATTTACCGTCGTATGAAATTACGTGTAGTTTATCGTCGTCAAAACGAATTAGTCCAAATAAGGGCCTGTTTTTAGTAAGCTAAATAATTTAATTTAAATTTAGTAAGTGAATTTTAGTAAGCTTTAATAATTTATTAAAATATTGCGGAAAATTTGATGAGTAACAGCATGCATCAAGGTAAATTATCATTTGTAACCATTTCATGAAACGATTTGCTGTATATCGTTATCTTAAGTTATTTAATAAGCTTATTAACTCTTATGCTACCATTTATTCCTTAGAGATGATAACTAGTAGATCTCACCATGTAATATCAGATATTTGAATTTCTAATTTAAATCATGGCCATTAAAAGATAGGGCTCTGAAAACGGAGACTTGGACCATGATTGGGCAATGTGGTACAGCCATTATTTCCCTAATTTGTCAAGCGGGTTCGGTTCTTCTACAGGGAGAGTACTCTGAATACTATGACTGAGAACTCAGTAACTTCTATTCCTTTTTTTATGTTGTATTTCTTGATCAGTTTTTTTGATCAGCATATCATGTTAAGAATGATACTTTTAACAAAATTAGTATCCTTAAACGAATAATGATAGTAATATCCAAGATTTGATGTAGTTTACATTCAAATTCTTTCATCGGAAATATGTTTGTCAATAGCGAAGAATTTTTTTTAATTTTGAACATTCATATAGTATTTACTATATTCTGAGAACAGGTAATCATTTACTACAACTTCCAATGCAGTTAGCAACAATGTCATAAAAAATTTAAATAGTTTATTTTCGTGCAGCGATCTTTAACAAAACAACTCAGTGAAAACTTTTTTTTTATGCAACGAGAACTGAAAGCAAAATCTGTTAGAGAAAGAGATAAAATACTGCATCAAGAAGAAGCTATATTTAAAACATCCTCATGGTAATTTATAAAAGCAGCGAGACATTTTTTTTAGAAAATTCCACATTTGTGTTCCTAGCTTTTATTCAATACATTTTTCTTGCAGGGTTTTTAGCTTTTAGTTTTAACAAAAATAATTTATTAAAGCTTTCTGGTGGCACAGTTCAGATTTCATACATTATATTTTTGACTCATATATTGATTTAAATTTATCATGAGAATAACAACTCAACGTGAATGCTTTACAAGTTATTTCTGTTCATTGTAATTATTAGATAATAAAAGTGCTCTGATATGGTCAAAGCTACCAGCAAATAGTAATATTTTACGTATTTCTGGCACTATGGGAACACCAACAAACGCTGTAACTGTGATAAAATTCGGTAAATGTAGTGAAATTTTATAATTTTATCATGATACTTCAGAGCATGACATAAAAATATGTATTCATTTAAATTTACTTTTCTCTTTCGTATTTTTTACTAAATGTGTGGTAATATTTTTTTTCATTATAATTCTGAAAACCGAAATTTTTGGTAAACTATAATATGAGATAACATGTGAGATTAAAAATTACCATATGAACGGTTTAAATATCATATATGTATAGGTTTTCATTACTAAAATTGTAGTTCCGGGCTTGGAATAGATAATATAACTTGGTTACATTTTCTATTTAACTCAAAAACTTAGTTTTATCCAAATTGATCCAAACTTTCATTTCAATTTGATTTGAATTAATTGTTATTTTGTGAAATCGTTCATCTAACGTATTTATATTGCTGCTGGCTTTTGCTATGACTAACGTTTTGGTAAAAATTGACAGGCTCAGACAAACTTATTTCGTAATTTTAAGCAGGTCTTTTAATCACAATAGCTAACTATTAGCTTCTATAAGATTAAATAATACAAACTGATAATAAAGGACTATTTTTTATGGGATTTATTTATTTCACTTTTAGGTTTTATTTTGTTAAAGTTCAAACCTACCTTCACCATTAAATTACATATTCTGTTCTGTAAATTACATATTATTTAATTTAGTGTCGAACATTGATTAATCTGTTTGTCTCTGATTGAACTTCGTTCATTTCTGAGTGTAGTTTTAATGTGTCACAGCAAAAACTTCCAGATTAAATTAAGGTTCAATGTACCGGAACTTTGGCTGCATCATCCTTAAAATTCTTTTTCCCGAAAATATTATCCCTTCATTTTCCTAATAATATTTATTTACTTTAGTAATTTTCGGGTAAATATTACCGTGAAAATTACGGTATATTATATTTTTCTTGTTTCGTAACATGTTCCTTAAAAATCAATTTAACGATAAAAAGTAGTATCAGCTTGAGTGCCAGTACTTTTCAATATTATTCGATTCGTAATTTTTTGTAGTGAACACTATTTTTCGATTCACGCCAGTACATAGCTTTCACGAAAATGATACCTCAAGTGTTTTTGCTCATTAGGCGATTTTTTGTACAAATAGCGTTTTAGGTTAGATCATGCATAAAATTTATTTTTCGTACTTTGAAGCGGGTATTTTTTAAATTTTTACCTTGAATACGTCACCAAGTTTCATTTGCATCACAGACAAAGAACACTGCTGCGAGAGATTGCTCAGATTTAAAACTTTATTCTTCTTTTCGGAAACTTAAATATTTTTGTTTTATTATGCTGAAATTTAGAGATTAATTCTAAATATTGGAATAGAAATTTTATTTTTTGAGTTACGATTTCTAAAGTTTTTGCTTTACTTACTATTATTTGCAATGCATTTAAAAGCATTTTTGCATTTGCAAGCCTGCATTTATAAGATCGAATTTCTTTAATGTGTTTGAAAAATTCTCTTATGTTACAAGCAACTAAATGAAATTTCTAACAGAGAAATCACATAATATTTTTATAATTTATATTTAATTTAATTTTAATGAATGTATTTATCTCAATGTTGGTAAAATGTTTATGTTTCGTTACAAAACACTTGTATTATATTTTTTATAATACACGCCAGTTGTATTATATTTTATGTAATTTATATTTTCAAAACCTGTGTGATTGACAAATTTTTTTTATACAAAATAACTGAATTGGAAATTCAGCTTGATCAACAATGGCACTTATGATATATTTTTTGTTAATTGGTTTTGATAGTCTGGCTAAAATTATACGTTGGCAATGGATTAGAACTCAATCTTCAGTTTCATTTTTAAAATTTTAATAATTTTCTCAATTTTCTGTTTTGTCCGGGATAATCATTTCTTTCCTTCAAAAACAAAAAAAACTAACTTTGTTGAACTAACTATGAATTTTGCTTTATTAACAGTTTTGATATAATATTGCAAGATGTTTCGTTCCATGGTAAATAGAAATTCCATGGAAATTAGTTCCCTGGATAACCTATTCGATTGAATAGATTTAATAGATTCTTTTCTGATTTATTTAATAGCATGTTTCTAAAATAAATTTTATTGATAAGCAGAGATGCCAACTTGCTCCGCTTTGTAAAATAGTATTTTCTAGTGGTAGCGAAATTTAAGTTACTTTTATTTTAGTATTTTTCATTTTAAGGAATTTTCACACCACTAAATATCAAAAATTATAAGTATCATCTGAAATGCAACGTGAAAGCTTCCATCTACTGGTTACTCTATGAAAAAGTAGGCGTAACTATCCTTCTTTAACGAATTTTACTACATAATTTGCTACCACTTTATTAAAACTATTCCAGAAAGCGGAGCAGTTGGCATCCCCGGATAAGTTGGAAATTTATTTTCAACGTTATTTTGACTCTAATTTTAAGACTATGTTTTGTAAAGTTTATTAATCGCTGGTGCACATATATTTAGATACTTATGATTCGCTCGTGTGATTAAGTCATTATATGAGGATCTTTATGATAGAAATCACGTAATTGACCGCACCATTGAAAAAAAAATCTAGCTTTCCCGAAGTAAAAACAAATGTTGTTTACCACGCAGCTTTTTCAGGTACAACCATTTAGATATTAGATGTATGAAAATTATATTTTAAAAAATAGAAATGCTGGAAATTTGTCATGTTTTATGATCGTAGTACCATCTATGTGCTAGTGTTGTAAGCAACAATGCCCCAGTGTGATAAATCGTGTTATATTTTATATTGCGTAACTGTTTTGATAAATTGTTACGGTTGTACTACACACGATTACTGTTATTTGTTAGCATTTTTTTATTATCACTCTGTGCTCAGCAAGTGAAAGCAATTCACAAAACTCTTCTTCACGCACTATTAAGGAACTAATTGGATGGCCTCTAAAAAAGGATAGTTTTCTTATTAAAAAAAACTAGTGAATGACAGACATTATTTTTAATTAAAAATTAAGAAAATATTTTGGAATAACGTTTTTTGTTGTTGTTTTTTCTTGTAACTGTAATGAGAGTTTTTTCTCAAATTTAATTTTCTCAGCGAAATCAGTAGTTAATTTGTGGAAAAATAAGCAAAATAAAATTATATTCAATTAACACATACTGAATAATCGTAGAATATTTAGACCTTGCAATTTAAGAAAAATTATTGGTTTGCTTCAGAATTTCTATTGTTAGGAAAATTTAAAACATATATCTAAATTTTAATAAATGTGTGAAAATTATTTTGAATGCGTTCAATTTAATTTAACTTGTCTCATTAATTCTACATAGTCTCAATTATCCCACTTAAAAACCAATTATGCTGATAATTTATTTTCCAGCTGTTCTCCAAAACTAAACACTTTCAACAATGTCTCAGAGATGATGGAGACCACTCCCAGCGAGTATAAACATTTTCAACAATATTTCAGCAGAGATTCAAATAGCTGACATCATGCAAAATATTTCAAAAAATAAAAAATCACAAAAAATCATATCATGAAACATATGCAAAGGAAATTTCCTTAAAGTTCATGTAGTAGCAGCTAATCAAAGTAAATACAATACTTTTTCTTTCGGAAAGATGGCAAAAAAATTATCATATTATTGTTGAGGTACTTGAGGTTTATTTAAACCAAAAATACTTAAAATTTTTTATTGAAAAAAGCAGAAATTTTTTTAGTAGGAGAACTTTCAGTATCACAGTTTCATAAATCTAAGTAAATCAAAATGTTTTATTGCTTTATTGCTATAAGAATTAATGTTATATTTGGAACATATTTTAAGTTTATGACTTTTAGCACTGGTCGAAATTTATTTTTACCAACCTATTACGGCCACTGCAGTCATTTTGTTTGGTTAGAAATAAGAAAATGGTTGTAAATATGTGATTTTTAATTTAATTATCGTTATGACAAGATCAAGTAAATCATTTTCAATTTTCAAACACATTTAAAATTCTAAAGAACTTTCAATAAAACGTGAAATATAAAGATAAATACAAAGATTAATAAAATAATATAATATAAACGTGAAACTGCTATATAGCACTTTAGATATTAGCACATGATTTGAAATATAAATTTTCTCATAAATAATTCTTAAAATTTCTCAAAAATATTTTTGGGGCATGCATTTATTTCGGAAGAAAGAGCATTGATGTTGTTTTTACTACTTGAAGATTCGAAAAAGACAAAACGGCATACATGTTGCTTCTTTGATGAACAATATTGCAATTTCAATTCACTGACAAGTATAAAAATTTAAGAAAATATTCGAAGATTTTTCTAAAAGAAAAAAATTATAGAAAAATGATGAAAAGAAGATTGTATTTATTAAAAAAAAAAGAATAAAAAAATAGAAATCAAAAATAAGAACATAAAAATAAGCCTGAAGAAATAAAAAAAAAATTAAAAAAGATGGAACTTAAGATGTAATCTAACAGTGTAGAACTTTTTCTACAACTTAACAAGAATTTGAAGGAAAAGCAAGTTTGAAGTTTCAGATCTGATTCACGAAATCATATCCCGAAATTATCAAGGAAGTACTCCGTAAGCAGTTTCTGGGAATGACAAAAACTAGCGAGCTTGTGGAGGATCCCTTTAGTAAAAAAAATAATTACTGTGACAATCTATTCAAGTACTTGTGACAATAAAATAAAGAAATGAAAGAGAAAGAGTGTACTATTTCAAAGTAATGCACTGAAATCTCTATAATGATCACGTTGACCACTATGGTAATTCTGGGTAGAACTTCATTTTTTTGTGTAAATTATATAACCTACTAAATTTTTCTTAAATGCATTTGAAGTACTGAAGGAGTCTTCAAAAAGCAAAGGAATGCAAAAGCACAAAAAAAGACAAGTAATACAGTAATAATTTTTAAAAAAAATTAGACCCCTGAAAAATTATTTGAGGTAAAAATCGTCCCTCTAGTCATTTGAGTGTTAATTATTAACCCTTAGTAACCCTGAATCCCTTGAAAACGAACAAATAAAACTTTTTAGAAAGTTTTTATTTTACTGGCATTATGTTATGTATATAAAACATTTATAATAAAAATCATATAATAAAAATCATATTTGTCTGTTCCACTTATTTTTAAACTTTTGCTGGATAGCTTTATTTATAGTTAACGTATAGCTTTTGAATGCATGGCAAAAATAAAGCTTTCATGGTTCAATTTTTTTAACTCTGATAATCGCTTACCCTCCCTTTTATCAAAAGAAAACAATAATAGTCATCTAATAGCAATAGACTCCCAAATTGTATTACAATAAAAAAAACTGGGGATGGCGTGAAAGATATCGATAAAGACAAAACTAGATATATTTAAATAGGCATGAAATTTAAATCCTCTTGCACGTTCACGCTTCATGAATCTGAATCAAAAGAACATTGCAAAACTTTAAAACACTCCGAAAATAAAACAAGTCTTGAACAATTCACGATAAATTGACTGATATGTTAGGCGTTCGAAACATAAAAATGGTGAAATAGCAGAACAAAAACTTTACCCGGAGAGAATTCTACCGGCGGAACAGATTTGACATCGAATTTGACGCATGAGGTGTTCACTTGTGTGACGGAATTGAGAAATATGAGAAAAACTGAGCCAAAATAAGAAAAAAAAGGAAATGATAAAAATGAGGGTGGAAAAATAACTGTAAAGGAAGGTGAAGGAATAAAAAGAAGAGAACACGTTCTCCACATTACAGTGACGAAAGTAGACATTTTCGGTAACTGATGGGTGGCTGGTCAATGTGAGAGTGGGAGTGTCAGAAGCAGCTGCAAGTTTCGGTAGCTGAAACGAAATTATTTTTTGGGCAAAAGCAGACAATACATAGCTGTTTGTTTTCGTGCAAACAGACTATTGTTTCAAAAGAACTTGCCAAACATATTTATAGTTAGGAAGGACATTTTAAGCAACATTTATCAAAGTTATGAAGCGATAGTATAAGAGTTGGTTCTTATTTTGTTCATATTATTCTTTTAGATTCCATATTTCATATTTTTTTTTCAAGGTCTTTGGAAATAATTGCTCTAATTTTCTTAATTTATTTATTCAGTTTCTCAAAAATAAATTCATGCAAGAAAATAAATGTAATTTATTTTTATTTTTCTATTATTTGTTTAGTAATTAGTGGATGGCTTACATTAATAATTGCTGATTATAATATTATTAGTTAATTTTGGAAGCTGTGGCGTAGCTTTTTTATTCAATGAAAGCAAACAAGAAATATGTATTTTTACTGATTATTCTTTAAAAAGTAATTGCCAAATGAATTAAAAAAAAGTTATTTTAAGCAAAATTTATCGAAGTTATAGAGCAACAGTATAAGAAGTTTTTTTTTGGATTTGATCACGTTATCCTTTAAAATAAATTTAGTAAATATTTTAGTTATGCATCGCTAAAAGTAAAATTACACGATTTCTTTTAACTTTTATTTTTGATCACGCTTTTCATTCTTTAGTATAAATTTTTAAAAAGCTTTTTTTTTCAATATCTCCTGAACTAATAGCATTGAACTAAAATTGAAAATAGTTTGTTTACTTGTTACCCAAAAACAAGTTTGAACAACAAAATATGCTTCATCAATATTTTTTTTTACTTTGAATTTCGAAGATTTTGAATAGTTAATTGAATATTAGGTCAACAAATATGAATTTCTTAAAATAAAAAGGAAAGTTGGTTGGCTTGTTAAGTTATATGAGCAATTCTACAAGTAAACGCCAATTAGGCGGCCAAAAAAAAATTAAAATAATTTTGGGGGGCACACTATTTCTACATGAATTTTCTTCTTTTTTAAACCCTAAAAAGGAAAGAAAAAATCGTGAACATGAAATTTTTTCTTTGTGACATACTTTAAATGTGACATACTCTTTCTGACATACTCAGATAAATCTGAGCCATTTACTCAGATAAAACGATTTTTACATAAATGTAATATTATTATACTCTTAAAATGTATTTATAGAGATTTCATACTATAATATTATATTTTAGTATAAAAATTGGCGTTTATTTATAGAATTGCTCATATCGTCGCTTTGAAACTAAACCGTGGTAACTCAAAAAAGCAAGTTTTTCAGAAGAGCAATTTCTAACTTTCCGCTCTAATGCTGATCGCGTCAATGCGATAACGATTTATCTGCTCTCTAAATTAATTTTATGGAACTATGAAGATAACACTTTGTTTCTCTAAAATGGTGATTTTTTTTTACACAAAATGACCCAAATATCTCATTTTTCGATTTACTACGGTTAGTTTCAAAGCGACGATTTGAGCAATTCTACAAATAAACGCAAATTAGGCGGCCAAACAGAAAATAAATGTTTTTTTTTTTTTGGGGGGGGGGGCATGCTATTTCTACAGGAATTTTCTTCTTTTTTGCACCCTGAAAAAGCAAGAAAAATATTAAACATGAAATTTTTTCTTTGTGACATACTTTAAATGACAAAATACCAATTTTAAATTTTTCCCGACTTTTTCAATTTAGGAACTTTGATTAAATTTTTTTATTTTTGTTTTTTATACTAAAATATAATCTTATAGTACGAAATCTCTGTAAATACATGTTAGAGAGACATTATAATAATATTATACTTATGTAAAAATCGTTTTATCTGAATAAATGGCTCAGATTTATCTGAGTATGTCAGAAAGAGTACGTCACATTTAAAGTATGTCACAAAGAAAAAATTCCATGTTCACGATTTTTTCTTGCCTTTTTAGGGTGTAAAGAAGAAGAAAATTCATGTAGAAATAATGTGCCCCCCAAAAATTTTTTTATTTTTTTTTGGCCGCCTAATTGGCGTTTATTTGTGGAATTGCTCATATACCCAATTATTTTATTCGCTAAAGTATATATCTATATTCCCATAGTGCTTCGACACTATTGTTACTTAAGAGTCAGTGTTTTTAAGTGTTAGACTTTTTGTTGAAATTTGCGGAATACGTGCTTTCTACTTATTTTTTTTATTTCTCTGAAGAAAATATTTTTCGTTAGATTTAGAAGGGAGGGGCGTTCAAATCTGAAGATACTCTGGAATTTTAAGAAAAACGCATTTATTTACATATGACATTACCTGTTGTAAAATGAACGAATTATGGCACCGACCATTCTTTTTTGTTCTACTTCTACCTTAACTGTTAAGACTCACAAATGACATTCAAAATGGTCGAAATATGGCTACCATTTAAGATATTAATCTTCAAAATCTACCTGTTCCAACAGTAAACCACAGAGATATATATTTCAGTGAATACACATGTATGAGTAGTACCTAAAGAAAACTATGTGTGGTGTTCATTTTGCGTGACCTCAAGATTGACCCTTTAGATTGATAACTAAAGGGTCAATTTCTTTATTCCATCATTTTCAAATTGACTCCTTTAGATTTGTAGCAAGGAACTGCAAACTGTAAGGTCATTAATTGCCTTCTCCGAAACTAGACAAATATGAAAGTTGCCGATAAACCTTAAGTAAAACAGAAACAAAATCAAACCACAGATTTAAGATTACTGATAGTAAGGACCTAAAGTTTGAGGCCCGCGCCTGAGGTATTGAGTACAAAAATAGTTATGGGAAAGCACTAAATTATATATGAATATATGAAGTAATCACCTTGCCCCGAGGTGAGCTCTGTTCTCTGTCTAGAATTTATTAAAGGGGGGGGGGAGGCAAATGGAGAAAAACATAGTCCTTGCTATCTAGGTAAGTAAATAATATTACCGATGTAACATTTTACTCTGAATAGAATAGAGTTTCACCCGATTTGATAGAATTAATATTTAAGAAGTTTTTTCTCTTCACAGAAGCAGAGGAAAATCTGACTCATAGATATTTATGTGTCTGGCATTGCTATTCAGGGAAGTGAGGTATTAATTCCAAATTATTTTTCAAGTAATCGATACAATCACTCCAATTCACTAACTCTTTAAAAGGTATACTTTTTTACTTATGTAAAGGAAAAGAAAATAAACTACTGCATATTTATACCAAAGTCTTTTATAGATTGAAAAATTTAAACTGTTTCTCTATACGTTTTGACCATGTTTTCCACTGTAGGCTGTTGCATATTTCTGTTGTAATGGTCAGAAATAGATTAATCTAAATCAGAGATTTTAAGCTCATGAATTGACCATTAATTCTATGCAAACACATAGCTCATTTATAATGTTGAATTTAACTGCTAAAACTTTAGTAAACTAATTTGATATTGTCTGGTACATAGTAATAATCAAACCAATTAAATTACTAATGTTTTGCTAGATCTGCTATCCCATAGGAACTCATACAATGCAACACATTCCGAAACAAATCATGGTAAGAAGTACTACCCCCCCCCAACACTTAAAGCCTGTACTTATCGTGTAATCCATTTAATGTTGTACTGTTAAAATGGATTTTAAGGATGCTGCACCCAGGGGGCCAATACTTTATACAGAAATTTAAGACAGAATTTTTCAGAGTGTTCTTCATTATCTGGACTACAGTTCTTCATTGCATGAACTTTTAGATTAATAATCTTTTCTAAAAATTAGTTTGAATATTTTTCAATGCTCATAATAAATTTATAAATCGAAAAGGTATGTAGTTTTTTAACCGAAAAAAAACAGAGCATAAAATATTGAGATAACGTTACATTACAAGACCTTTCGCTTGGCAACATTACTAGCTACAAAAGTAAGTAGCTTGTTTTGATGGCTTAGAAACTTTGTTTGACAAAATAGCACGTGGTTTTTACAGAACTTTATAAATGTATTTACAGCTAGAAAAGTATTTTTATACAATATTTATCAACGTTTTGAGATAGTATTACAGAATCTGTACCTTGATTTTATAACGCAATCTTTTGATAAAATATTTTAACGCCTTAGAAAGTATTTACAATAATTCTTAATTGAAATAATTGAGGTATTCAAAAGATAACTTTTTTTCCTTTTTCACTGACATGATTTTCCAAAATATAATTTTTAAACAAAAGATCAATTTTGATCAATACTTTATTTGAAATATGTTATAATTTTTTTAGCATTGATCTTAATTCAGAATTATATTTTTCAATTTCAAATCAAACCTTTTATTAAATACAATTAAAATATACTTAGTGTATAAATTTGTAGTTAAAACTTAATATGTTAACGTAATAATTTTACTGAGAAATTCTAGTAATAGACCAAATTCAATTTCCGGTGTTATTAAATTCGCTTATCTAGCATTACAAAAATATATATGTCTATGCATGTATTGATTACTTTTTCTAAATATGTAGGCAAACTCATACACTATATAAAAAGGAAATTCGAAACTCTCACAAATAAAAATTACTTTAATAAACGAACTCTTACGTGAAATGTTTCATCTTTCATGAAACTGCTTACTGCATACTCTCATATCTTACTATGTTTTTCTGCATTACAATCAATACGATTTCAATGAGGAAATCCTTCATTTTAATTTAAAATTATACAGAGAGATTATAATATATAATAAACATAAGTTTTTTTTAACAGCATGTCTAAACGCATGCAATAATCTTCTTATAAATATGTATTTGTCAAGTTAGCTTCAAAAAAATTTCTGTACCAAAGATTAACTGTGAGATTTAAAAATTTCGTCACGTGATATTTCAATTTTAATTTAAGGAATAATTTTAATGGTATAGTGAAAAATTGGCTTTGATTTACATAAATATATTTCATTTCAGTTGCATTTCATTTTAAATGAAATTTAATATATTTTTCTCATTATTTTTTTTCCTTACCATCCATTTAAAAAGATTATTTATTATTATGTAGCAATAATTCAAATTTATGATTTTTATTGGAAAATTATAGTCAATATAATTTATACAAACTTGATACGATATTCAAATGCAAATAACAAACATTTAAATCATAGATCACTAGATTATATTCGATTATTACCAATAAAATAATTAAAAATTCAATTTCGTTAATGTTGTGACATTAGTTTTAAATATTTAAGAATGTTTGCTTTTAAAAATTCTAGTTCTGTAATCGAAAAATCATTTGGGTATTTTTTCTAGCAAATAAATTACTGCTGACTCTACATTAAGAGGGAAAAAAAAGGTTGGTCAAAACTAAAAGAATATGGTAAAATTTATCGTGTTCTGGTTCTATGGGAACAACAAAATGCTCGGCAATTTTTAGTAAAGCGTTTTTTAATGATTTTGAAGAATTAAAAACGAAAGATTTCCTTATAATCTGTGGTAATTTTGTGTGATTGCTAAGATTCCGTGTTAAAATTTTATAATTTTAACGCGGAATCTTAGAGCATGAATAAACAGTCAGTTAATATTCCGTAAAATTTACTTTCCAGTTTTGTATTTTTGCTAATTGGGTGATAATAAGAGCGTTTTTTAATTTTTAAAGTCAGCATTATGCAGGCATGGGATTACTTTGTGATAGGTGAATTCATTTGGATTTTATGATAGCATTATTTGTTCGCATTTTCTGGGGTTAAATGGTTTTCTGCAGTACCAAAAAAATAACTTTTTCTTATTTTCGTGTTAAGCATACGGCATTATTAGATCGTGAAACAGATGTCTATAACAATTAGCGCTAAGTAATATAAAAATATCATCTGTGTCTGTTCCTTTTGCTATCCTCGATGTACTGTACTGTTTTAAAATTTTCTCTGACATACATATTCATGATATAATGTTCGATGAGCTACGTTGACTTTTAGATTTTTAGTATACTGAGGTGAGAAAAGTCATGGAATAGAAATAAGCAAATATACAGGCAGCATTTGTATAGCGTATAAATTGTATATATGGGTAGTGTACTGACAGAACTTTTATTTCTGTTAAAGTTATATTTCTGAATTAATTATGACAGCAAGACGTGGAATATAATAGTGGTAATCATAACGAGAGACTTTTAATGTGAAATGGTTGTTGGAAATAAAGGCATGGGGCATTTTATTTAGGAAATTGTGATAGGGAATTCGACCTCCCTATTTCTACAGTATCAAAAGTGTGCTTAAATTAACTAATTTTAGACATAACCTCCCACCATAGACAATGTAGTAGTACTTAATGACCGAGACCACCAACGTAAGTATAGAATTGTCAATATTAACAGACAAGTAATAATGTGTAAAATAACCACAAGCATCAATGCGGGAGATGAAATTAACGAATCCGTTAAGACAGTGCCTCTAAATTTGGCTGTAATGGGATAAGGCAGAAGAAAATCGTCTCGAAGGCCTTTACTGACAGCTCGGCCTAACGCTTAGCGTCTCTCCTGCGCTTGTGACCATATTGGTTGAAACATAGAAGAATTGAAAACTGCAGCTTAGTCAGATATGATTAACGCTTTCAGCTGCTCTGAGTTGATAGAAGAGTTGGAGCGTGGCGCAAACTCAACGGAGTCATGAAACCATATATATATATTATATATATATATATATATATATATATATATATATATATATATATATATATATATATATAATTTATAGTTAATGAACAATTTTTATAAAAAAAACTAAAATAAAATTGCTCCTGAAATAACATGTGAAATACATTTAACTTTCCTATAAAAGTATTTGTACATAAATGACCTAACCTCAGAACTAAGTTACAGTAAGAATTAATGATAAAAATGATTGAATAAAAAGTTATGAGAAAATAGAATGAGTAAAAAATTAGTTAAAAACAAATTAGAGGAAACTTTTTATATTTTCTCAAAATTCATAGAAAACTCAACATCAGCTCTTTTTTTCCCACAGTAAAAATTTTCCCTTCCTATAAATTATCCCATGATTAAAATTATTCGAAAAAAATAGCGAAATAATGAATTTTGCATTTTGACTGGTGTAAATTCTAAAATAAACTTGCATACTTGCATAATTACCTCCTCTAAAGAAAGATTCTTCTGGTATTTTGCCATCCATTGAAAGAAAATTTAGTGTCCTTTTAGCTGAGTGGAAGACTGCATTCCTTTTCTGGAAAGGTCACGAAACTATTTTAAATGAAGGTACAAATGGTTTAAGTCCCTCCCTTATCTTCTATCATTCGAAACAACTGAATAGAATAATACTGTTTCCTTTTTTTTTTTTAAATTTATAAAGTTGGTATATTATTATTTATTTTAATTATATTTGTGATCAATCATTCCTTGATTATCCTTAGTTTAATTACTGACATTAATAATTCAAAGATCATTTTAATTCTATTATTATTATTTATTATAGTACTATTATTTAAAATTAAACTTCAATATCAGCAGGAGACGAAATTTTGCTTGAAAGTAAGACATTTTTTCATTTGATTTCTCTACTGATAGACAAAATGAAGTTGTTCGTCAAATGTTTAATTTATTGCCCTTTTTATAACCTTATCAAAAGCTGGTGCTCCTTCTATATCATGTCCTCCTATATCGAAAAAGCATCCTCCTAGATATAGCGTATTAAAATAGTGAGCAACAACATTGCGCAAGATTTTGTACTGTAAAACATAATTATCAGACTATTTCTCTTATCTGTACCTTCTCCACTGGTATTGTAACTTCAGAAAAAATCTTGTCCCCATCAATTTTGCCTCCCTAGTCATGATAACTATCCTTATAAATGATACAGCGAAAAATTGTCATATAGTCACTTAAACAAAGAATAATTTTCTTGATCATCATGGTATATCGAATAAATTATATGACATAAAGGTTATTTTATTTCTGAACAATATAAGTCAGAATAAGGAAAGAAAAAGTTTAATGTCGTTAGTTATCATGACATTTAAAATAAGCAAAAATGCATTAATCTTTCATATTATAAATAATATTCGTTCATCATACATGAAATTTAAAGAAAATTTAGCTCATTCATAATAATAATTTTTTGCAATTATGGTAACGTAAGAAGGCCTCGAATTGGCTTTAATGTTGAAGTTTGAAGACATGGATTCGAGCTCAGATGCTGTCTATTTTATCTGATTCGGGTGAAAATTATACAGCGTGCCTACCATGGCCATTAAAAGAGAAACCCAGGAAAAACATGGCTACGAGCTTAACCATTTCTGGGTGATCTGTGAACAGACTCTGGTTTGTATTTCAATAAGCAATTTAATAATTAATAGCTACAACTACCATATTAATGTATTGAGTGAAAATTAATGAAACCTGATAAACATTAAAATCTAGAAATAAGTCATAAATCAGACAACATACAAGTCGTGCAGCCAGCGCATTTAATTTACCCTACGAAAATTGCTTTGTGTTACCCAATCGATTAAAATCATCTCAGAAGTTGTCTTGAATAAATCGTTGTGCCACTTTCCATCTTAACAGATTTCCCATGTTTCGCATAGGAACTATGAATCTGAGATATAGTTGACAGCAAAATATTTCATTTCACCCACGGTAGAAGGATAACATGTATAGCATTGGAATTTAAGGATAATATTCTTTAAATGAGAAAACTTTCATCTATGCGGAATGAAGGCAATGAATATAGGTTGCACTGAATGGATAAGCTATTTCCTCTTCTCTCAATGAGTTTGATAGCAAAAGGAGGCGGACCATAATTGATGCTTAAAGTGACATTTTCTTTTTTTGCACTTCTTCGCCAAATTTTATACAGCTCTAGAGACATTCTAAGCATGGTGAAAGGAATGCTCGTTAATTTAAGATCCCTTTTAGTAAGACTCGAGTATGTGCACTGATGGTTCTTTAAAGTCATCAAAGAGAAGGAATAACGGAGTTTTCTGAAGTTTTAAGTGATCTTCTCGGAAACTAAATTGGCAATCAGTTTCTTCATGAAGCAAATCATAAATTGCAATTAAAATTAATGTATTCCTAGTAATCGGCTAATCAAGGTACATTTTCGGCTTAATTTTATGCAATATTAAAGAAAATGTGATGTGGTTAAAAGCATGTGAAATGCACCTTTTACATATGTATATAAAAAGATCTAAGGTATTTTTGCTGTTAAGATTGTTATAACAAGTCCTCTGCTGGGATAAAAAAAATGATCAATTTTTATTTTAGCGATTCTAAAGGATTACCTTTTGCTTCTTTGTTCAAAATGCATTGTTTATGGAAAGAATACTTGCTGTGAATAGTGTGCTATGAAATGAAGCTTAAGAACTAAAAACAAAATAAGGATCTCTAAATATCAATGTCTAAATTTTTAACAAAAATAATGCAAAATTTTCAACATGTAAAAATCTATGGCTGAATTATGTGTAAAACAGGCAATTCATGTTTCTTTCTCTTTTATTTTTTTTTCTTAAATAAATGTCAATTTGCTAAAATTATTAAATGTCAACTTCTTTAAATTATCCAGCATAACATTGCCTTGCGCACACTCATTTTCGGACCCATCCTTAGTAACTAACAAATCAAGCATACTTTAATGCGAAACCCTTCTATTTACGCTTTTTCCTCAATTTGCTCCCTAGGTTTCGTATTTTGCAATCTGGCAATCTTGTTAAGAAAATATTTTTAAAGCACTTTTGAAAAAATTCCCGGTCATTTAAGTTCATTTGAATTCGCTACACTCTTTATAGGTTTAGCTTCATGTTTTATCCAGTTTTTTCTTTATATTTTATTTTCTGTTTTTACGTTATATTCTTACTTAATGTGTTCTATTTTATTTGGTGTAAATTTTTTGTACAGATTAATTTTTGAGAGCTCCTGACACTATTGCATTAATATATTTTGCTTTGGCTATATTGGTACAATATTAGAAAGCACTCCTTTTCACGGATATAATTGTGTGAGCTGATGAATATAAGTTATGTCTGTTATTTACTGGATTTTTATTAAACTTTTTTCCTTTTTTTCGTATTTTTTTCCGGTTTCTTATTATTTTTATTCCTCTTATTATTTTCCTCCCCCCCCCTTCTTTTCATTGTTCTCTAATTTTTTTAATGTTTAAACTACGTTTTGAACTTATTTTATGCAGCTTATGTGCAGTAAATAAAATTTATTGTTTTTCTTAATTTTCTTTGTGGTTTTTTTTTCTTTTGTCCATATATATATATATATATATATATATATATATATATATATATATATATATATATATATATATATATATATATATATATATATATATATATATATATATATATATATATATATATATATATATATATATATATATATATATATATGTTCAAAAAAGCATTTAAATTCGAAAGAAAATAGGGATCAATATTATTTATTGCTGCTTATATTTGTATGCATCGCGAATCACATGCAATAAATGTGAGAAACAGAAAGAAAAAAAAATAAATAAAGGAAAAAAAATATGAAGAATGAGAGTTCCTCGTTATATTTATTTTGCTGCACTCGGAAAGCTTTCATTTTAAATACAGGATGAGACTCATTTTTTTTCATTTCGCCAAAAGTAAATCCAACACCAGATTTTCTGGTCTATATTAATATTTAAAGAGCAAGAAAATACTATGATATAAATGCTTGACATGAATGTAAACACGCAAAAAATATATTTATGAAGCATGCGTTTTCTATTTACTGAACGCAGAAAATGTATTTGTGCATTCTAGAGATTTTAAGGTTTTCTAGAGTTTTTTTCAACGAAATTTAAAATTAAATAAGCATCTACTTTTAAGATTATCAACAAAGTTTTCACTAAAAAAATAAACAAGCAATAAAAAACTTAAATAATAATCCTAATGATATAAAAAAATTGAAAATTCAGACAACTCGGAACAAAACCTTAGAATTTACAGTAGTAAACATTTAATTTTTAGGGTAAATTAAAAATACATTTTACCAAACATAAATTTTAATTTTAAATATTTATTTTATTATATTATCGGAAATTTAATGATTTATGAAAATATGTTATTAGACACAAGCATAAAATTAACTATTGGATATGCATAGACAAATGAATATATATATTAATGAATCATGTAAATAAAGTATATAAATTTCCAACCATTTGCAATATCAGTCTCTCTCTATATATATATATAAATATATATATATATATATATATATATATATATATATATATATATATATATATATATATATATATATATATATATATATATATATATATATATATATATATATATATATATATATATATATATATATAAAATTGAAAATAAGAGTAAAGAATATAAAAGTGATTCGTAATACCGAAACTGAAGTTTACCTGCAAACAAATGGAAGATTTGTAATGTCGAAAAAAATTTCTTTGAATTGTTGGAATAAACCAGACAAATCAGAATATGAAGAATAATAGAAATCAGATAAACCAGATAGAAATAAACAAATTTTCTTTTTGTCGTTGGCAATAAAAACTAACGTATCAGGATATTATTGTATTATAGATTGACGTTATGAGTGTGATATTTTATCATGATTTGTATGAGAAAAAAAGTCTTGCCATACAACAGTGTAAGACTCTTGAAATAACGTTTTTTTCAGATTTTCATTAGAATCTACGACATGGTTTATTATTATACAATTTTATAAGCCTGTAGTTTAAATATACAAGAATTATTATTGAAATACTATACACATCTTCCCTCTTCAGTATCCCAAAATTGAGTCATAAAGAGACTCATAATAATAATAATAAATAAATAAAATAGATATCTTACCTTTTAATATAAGAATTCTCAGTTCTTAAACTTAAAAATAGGTGACAAACTATGATGATCTATAAAAAAAAATCTGTTAAAAGAATGCGAAACGAAAAGGTAAAGGGAATGATTACTAGTCAAAATAATTATTTCCAAAACCTCTTTTATTTTGCTAATCTGAAATTGACGACGAAAAAAAAATATTTTAAAGTGCACAACTCAAACTGAAGCACAATGAGCCAGCTGATTTTCGAGAGCCGAAACGCGGAAAATATGATTCTAAGTGTCTCAGCCGCTCACTCTTAATGATGCTTTAAGTCATAAAAGAGGCAATAAGTATCATTTATCAAAAAGTTAAAGAAAAATATTTCTTTTCAAGGGCCCATTAGCCGACATATGTAGAAATTAATTACAGATCACAGGCCCAAAGAAATGAGTATTTGAAATGACAGTTAAGACTTTTTAACCGTAATGAGATATTAAAATTTTTCTGATGCTTTTGAAAATTTCTCTGTTTCTAACGAAAAAAAAAAGATGGAATTTCATGATCTTGATAACATACGGGATGTATAATGATGTATGTTTTAATGGTTCCTTTTAGATTTGAACAATAGGAAAAAAATTTTCGTTGAAGGGTATTTTTTCAAGTGAAATTGTAACATATTATGGCATGGAATGTGAAATAATTAAACCTACTGATGTATAAATAAATAGTTGTCAAAATTGTTTTTTTTTTTTAATTTTCAGTTATATGTTAAAAAAGAAAGTAGTAATATTTTTTTGCACATGTGTTCCAAATTTTGAATTTAGTCAAATGTTATTTTTTAGTTAGTATATTCTGACGCAAAAAATAGGAATATACGTAATAATATTTATATGCTTTTTATGTCCTGAAAATTTAAACGGTAATGTTTCACACCGCTTTTGGTTTATCTTTAAAATATCGACTGAACGAACCTAACAGCTGGGTGTGTTTTTAGAAATTTAATAAATCATACATTGCCACGCATTTAATTTTAATAAAAAAATTTAACTTTGTTTACGCAAAACTCTTTCTATCCCAGTCTCATAATAGAATTTTTTTAAACACTGTTTTATTAGAATGAAAGGTTACCACTTGTTAGTTCAAAATAATTAGTAACTGTGTAACCAACAGTAATTTTTGTAGTAATTTTTCCATGTTTATTTGATACTTTGGAATAGATATATTGAAAGTCATTAAAATTATACTGCATGTGCAATCTAGTTTTTAATTTTCACTCTATATTACGTAGATAAAATGCCCCATAAAAATACATTTAGTTCAAAACTAGTGGTAATTAAATACCAAGAAAATGGAATTATTTTCTTCCTTTTATTTTACCTCCTAATTTAAGTTGCAATAAGTTAGTGGAAAATTAAGAATACGAATCTAAAAAGAAAAATATAAATATTTGAAACACTTTTAATTTATGAGGTTAGTTACTAAAACTGCTTCAGGAAAAATCTACAGTTAAAACTAAAAGAATATGATAAAATATACTGTTTCTATGAGTTATAGAAACTCCAAAAAGTTTAGAAAATTTAACCGAAACATCATGATTATGGCTTTGGTAAAATCCACTTATATTGCTTATTAAATCATATGGCTTAAATCCGAGATAAAGTTTGGTTAATGCGTTAAAATTAGGTAATTAGGAAATGAAAATCGTTTATTCGGTGTCAATAAGAATTATATTTTTGAAACACAGCATTCTCTGCAAACTGTTACCATATAAACTTAAAAATTATGAAATGAATGAGTTAAATGCAGCATAGTTTGATTTTATTAAGCACTTTGTTTTCTTTCAAAAACGTCATAACCATACAGTTCAGTAAATTTACCATTTTTTTTCAGGTTAAATAAACTGAAACGTTTCTGTTGTGCTTGTGTTAAGTTTCAATAATGTAAGCACTTAAAATTACTATTTGTATAAAGTTTTGCTTTTTTTTTTGTTGCTAGTTTGAAGGAATAATTGTTTAAATAAAATTTATAATTTCAATTTCCTCGTAAATTTAAACAATTTAGATGTTCTAGATATATTAACAAAAGCGTTTTTGTCAATAGCATAGCATACATATATTAAAACTTTTTACATAAATAAAAAAAAATAATTGAAAACAACTAAAATTTTTTTGTAGAAAAATATATATTTTAAAACATTATATTTCTTTTTAAAAAAAATTTTTAACTCATGTATTTTAATAAAATAAATAAAACTTTTCTTAGTGTAAGTAATAACTGATGGCAAGTAATGCATCTCAAGAAATCCCAAAGCTTTATTATATAGTCTGAAAACAGCTGCATGCGGAAATTCACTAAATAAATAATTCATTTAGTGCATTTACATAATAAGACTACCTAGTGCTTAAACATTTCAGTAACTTCTCATTTCGTATCTTATACACGTTCGTCTAAATTCAACATGATTTAAATGTTGCGAAAAACGAAGCTTTATTTAAGCATTTTTTTTTTTTTTTTGATT
This sequence comes from Parasteatoda tepidariorum, assembly GCF_982258835.1. Taxonomy (NCBI): domain Eukaryota; kingdom Metazoa; phylum Arthropoda; class Arachnida; order Araneae; family Theridiidae; genus Parasteatoda; species Parasteatoda tepidariorum. Next base: position 44,567,323 of record NC_141756.1, read on the forward strand.
AAAGCTGAACAAAAGTGATTGAAAAAAGTTTCCTTCAATCTTGTTTACTTTTTTTGTATTTATAATAATTATATTACTCGCAAAATATAGTATTAACATAATTCAAAATTCATTTTTTTTATTTTATAAACAGCATTTTTTTCATTTAAACTGAAAAAAAGTTATCAAAAAAAGTTTTTTTAAGTCTAGTTTATTTAGTTTTGCAGTTATTGTTATATTATTCACAAAATGTAGTATTATATAATTCAATTTTATTTTTTTATTTCAGAAAAAGCATTTGTAGATTAAAGCTGGAAAAAAGTTATCGAAAAAAATTTTTTAAGTCTTGTTTACTATCATTTTTAAATTTATTATAATATATTATTCGCAAAATATAGTATTAACATTATTCAAAATTTAATTTTGTTCTTTATTTTATGATAAATTTTTTTTGAATAAAGAGGAGAAACAGTGTTCTAAAAATATTTCTTTTAATTTTTTTTTGTTATTTTTTATATTGATTTTAATTATATTATTTACAACATATAATATTAATATACACTACCCTAGAATAATGGAAAATATATTTTCAATCTTTGATTTTTTTGCTGAATTTCTAAAAAAAAAAAATTTCGTAAATTTGGAAGCACTTAGTTTATGCGATTTTTCGTACTCTGCAATAAATTTTTTAGAGTTGCAATGCTTTGCAATAAAGATTTTAATTTAAGGCTTTGAGAGATTTGAAAAACCAGTAATAAATTACTACAGAAAACGTGTTTGAACACTCTGAAAGATGTTTGAACACCCAGTGCAGGAAATTATGCAATAAGCTTTTAACTTGTATCGATTACTTTGCTTGTCATTTGCAACAACTGCATAAAAATTTTTTTGAATACATATATGAGCATTTTATAAATAACTATTTTTCTGTCTTATATACTTTTCCTATAACTGAAACAAAATTTTTGGAGCAATTTTAAAAAATTTCAAAATTATTATTCTAAAATTTAAAAAAAAATTCTTAAAAAATGTGCAAGATATGAGTATTTAAAGTGACTCTTTTGTACTGTGCATGAGTGAGAAATATAAAATTATTTTTTTCATAATTGTGCAGTGAATCGTATTTGACAACCAATGGAAAAAATTTCATTTAAATATCTTGAAAACGTAAAATGTTTCAAGCAATTTTCTAAGTAGTTTTTTAATTTTTGAAATAAAGCTCAAATCTCAAGGGATTTGCACAGATTTTTTTTTATGTATCATTGCAAATAACACTACCCTATAAAGACTGGCCAGCTAGAACAAAATTAAATATGTTTAAAACCCGTTACATGTTCATATATCCATAAATAATTAAGCTAGAGGTACGAAACTTGCAAATGACATGCATTGCAAGTTTCCTAGCCATTGCAAATGACAACTAAAGTAAGCGTATTGTATTGTATAAGCGTATAGCTTAGTTTTTTGGCATTGGGTGTTCAAAAATGCTTATTTACTTTCATAATTTATTGTCGGTCTCTGAAAACCTCAAACGCTTTACACTTTATTGCAAAGTTTGAAAAATTGCATAAGCCAAACACTCTTAAATTACAAAATATTCCTCTAATTATTTCTTGAGAAATTCAAAAAAATATCAAAAACCGAAAGTGTCTCTTCTATAATTGTAGGGTAGTGTAATTTAAAATTCAATTTCGTTTGTTATTTTATAATAAGAATTCTTTCATTAAAACTGAAAAGAAGTTATCAAAAAAGGTTTATATTGTTTATTCATATTCTATGTATTCAATTATTATATTATCTATCATTATATTATTTATTATTACCTTATCCATTATTATATAATCTATTATTACAATATCTATAATTATATTATCAATTATTATATTATCTACAAAATAAAGTATGCATAATTTAATTTCTTTTTTAAATTTAAATTTAGCCATTTTGAATCTGTGCTAGCTCGTTTAATAAGAAAAATTTGTTTCAGTGAAAACATTTAGATCCATAAAATATTAACCAAATTCTTTCCTTTTTCTATTTCTTTCAAAATTATTTCGGCTAGAGAAATAGTTAAATCTATGTTTTAATTCATTAAAATTTAGTTTTCTGTTGAAGAGCTGTTTGTTTTAGCTAATGAATTCCACGTTAAATGAGATGAATTCTACTTTTTTAGTTGCTGAAATTTGATTCTTTTAAAAATAGTAAATATTAAATGAAACATTAGGAAATGAATTTTCTATAATTAAAGATGGTAAATCTAAAAATTAAATATTTTTTTATTGATTTTTTATAAGAAGCAAATTATAATTACAAAGCATTTTATTTAATTTAAAACTAAATAAATTAGGTTATGTTAAAACATGAGTATCGTTTATTAGAATATGCTTCATTTTAAAAACAGAACTAGAAATATATGAAAATTTTCTACTGTTTTAAAGAAATAAACGTAAAAATTACTTACAGTTTGATGTACAGTTTTTTTATGCATACGTAGAGTTTGAATTGAGATAGTAAAAAAAATATCCACTTACTTACACTTGTAATTAGAGAAATTTAGTGAGTGTATCAAATGCATATAATTTTATAATCAAATTTTTTATTCCTAACATCTCTGTGTCTATTAAAATAATTTCAATTACATTTGATAAACACAAATATTAAATGTAAAAAAAGAAGTTAAAATATTTATGTTAATGCACGAAGAAAAAGAATCCGTCAAAATTACCGTCTAGAAAATTAAGGACATTTCTAACTAAAAAAGAAAAAAATCATAATAAAATAAAATGGTTAATAAACGGAAAATATAAGGTACGTAAACCACTCTTGTGGCAATTTTTCCGGAAACGGTTCAGCGGCAATTCGGAGCTTCAAAGTTATAGTTCTTATTATCAAACATTTAGTAATAAATATGACACTGAAAAAAATTTCACCAAATATTATTTAATTTCCGAATAAATTATATTTTAGCCAAATAAATAGATTTCATCCCTCGTTCTAAGATATCATGATAAAATTACAAAATTTCATGACATTAACTGATTTGCATCACATATTGTAAAACTATATTTTATTATTCATTTTATCTAACAGCTTCGGGCAAAAATTATCCAGCCTTTTCGTTCTTCTATGGTGCCAGAAGTGCGGTAAATTTTGCCATATACTGGAAGTTTTGATTATCCTTTAGAGCGCTAAACATTTTTGCTCCTGCTATTTTTAGTTATATAGAGTATAAATTTATCGCATTTTAAACCATAAAAATTTATCCTGTTTTGAATAATAAAATTTATAATTAGATCTACTTGAATATAGTTTCATATTCATTATTGCAAGAGACCTATTTTAGATATATTTATCTTTGTTCATTAATTGGGCACTAACTATTACTAAACACACATTTAGAAAAAACATTTAAAATATGTTGTTCTCAAACATTTAAAAACTTTTTAACTAGCGAAATAAAAAGTAATTTAATGATAGTTTTAAATAGTTATTAAAACCATATAAATCAATTTATTACAAATAAACAGTTTAGTTTTTCTTATAAAATAATTCATTTCAGATTTAGCACTTTCATTTTATTTCTAATTACATGCATAACAAAATCTCCCAAGCAAAATTTTAGTTAACTTTTATTTTAAAAAAAAGTGACTTTCTATTGTGTTCCGCTATCTATTAAAACATTTTACTATACTTCTGTGTATATTCTCATCAAATGCAATTTTATAAAAGAAAAACTTTTTTTTCATTCTCTAAACAACAATATTCAGAAAACAATAACCCTTCTTAGAACCTAGCCCACTTGGAGTGAATTTATTCCTAACTGCATTAGACATATATCGTTATTCCATGTAATATTCTCTTAAAAGAAGTTTTAATAACCGATTTAATCCATTTTTCCACTTATGGATTTTAATGGACATATTTGCATACATAGCGATTTGCATATAATAATAAAAAAAACTAAAAATGAAAGACTTTTTTCATAATAAGTAGTCATGAAGTTTCATTTAAATCAAAAATAACTTCGAATAAAAAAAAAAAAAAAAATATATAGTTAGAAATTAAAAAAAAAAAAAGAAATACTGACTTCAGAAAATTTTCTTTTTTTTTTCAAGAAGGGAAAAAAACGACAAAAAAGCGCAACGCTAAATTATATTTTCGTTCCCATTTGAAAAACTTTTTATCAAGTTCTAGTTTTTTTTTTTTCTCTTGCAAGTCAGATGCGCTTGTTTTTGTGCGATGAGAAAAATACGATCTAAAATTGAGTTAAGGCTCAAAGTGAGATATTTGGAAAAGCAGCGCGATGACTTGGAGATATTCTCCACCTCTTTGATTAGATTACAAGAATTTCGTTATTTGCTGACGACCAATGAGGATAAACTTGAACATCGAAATGAAATAAAAGAAATATTTTATGCCTTTTTAAATCTAGTTTAAAGGCATAGGGCAAACATATTCTTTTTTGTTTCACACAGTCGAAATTTCATTTAATACATTTTATTTCAATCATTCGCATGCAAGCCTTGGAATTTCAAAACTTTGTTTGGAAGTTATTGCATGAAATATTTATTTTGATTAGAGATCTAAAAAGTTTCAAACACTCTAAGGATTTTTTTGCTAAATATTATTACATATATATTATCAAATAATCTTAGTTACTTACGATTTTTAAACTAACTATACATAACTATACATAAGATATGAGAGATTTAATTGTATTTATCAAATTTATTAAGTAGTGTTAACTTATAAGGAGCTTAATGTATTTCATGTTCTTAAAAATGTATTAATGTACGTGATTGCACGCTACTTAAAATAGTTTCGTAACTACAAGGCTCTTTACAAAGCTCTTTTACTTCTTTTGAGGTTGTTTTGTGCTTGAAATATGTAAAAAGTACATCTGAGGTAGAAAATCTGGTTACGTTTTTAACCAAAAATAACCTCATTAATAAACCACGATTTCAACCTCATTTAAACCTCATATATAACTCAGTATAAGTTGATATCGGGTGAAATTTTTCACACTTCAGATATACTTATTGCTTTAAGTGTAGAAAAGAAATACCAGTCTACTTCAAAAATAGTTGGCTGATTTCTCTATGGTAGATTTCTACCAACCTAAAAGCAACCTCAAAGTTGAATAAAACAATTTCATACACCTTGATTATGCACATTAAGAGGATTATACACCTTCTAAGCTTGGTTTTGAGGTCAACTTCAAATAAGCCTCACATAAACTCTATTCTAAAAAAAAACATAATCAACTTTGAAATCTCAAAAGAACAAAAAACAAATCAGCCTTGAAATCTCAAAACAACCTCAAGAACACCTTAAATTTTTGTAAGGGCTGTACTTTTATAGCTCTTATTTCTGATATCTTGACGGTAAAAAAGACGAATATATTCTTTACTGTTTAGAGTTACCGAAATTTTATTTATCTCACTTTATTTCCTTCATGCATATGTACTGTGTCTTAAAGTTCAATAAATTTGCATAAAATATGTACTATTAAATTTCTAAAAATTCAGATTAGTGATTTTATGTATTTTTTAAAATATAATATCCAAAAACAAATTTATTTTTGTTCAATGCACTATAGTTATTCTGCACTGTAGAGTGTATATTTCTTTTTAAATTTTCCGCAGAGCTGGCATTAAGCTAGGAAAGCTCCTGCTATAAAATTATTCAGTATATTAAATTTGTAGTAATGAAATATGGAAGAAAAAAGTTGTAACAAAACAAAAATCATAAGTATTTTTAGTTAAATTCCTTTCCATTCCACTTGAAACAAAGAAAAATATATTAACAATCAATGAAAGATAGCACTGAGCATCACTACTAATTATATATATTTTTTTTTTATCTGCTACTTATTGAAAAAAATTATTTTATAAACACTGTTTACTTAAAAAATATTTTTAAGTCATATAAAAATTTTCGCATGATAAGGTTAAGTATAATAATATATAAAATACGCAAAAAGCATATTTGTTATAGTTTAAAGATTCGAACATTAGCTTCAGCATTTAGATAGAATTACTTTGATGACCAGCTTACAAACTTTACTGTAGAATTCAATTAATTATGCACATTATAGAGTGATTCAATTAAATAATAAGATTTCAACATTACTATATATCAGTACACTAGTTCATTTATTATATTTTTTGGATTCTAAGTAAGAATGCATAAGTTAAGCATATCATAGTTAAGATGCAACCAAAATGGAGAAAGAAACGCAAGTGCATAAGAAGCCAAAATTTTATTAAACAGAAAAATAAATTAAAAACACACAAAAATTGCAGGGGAAAAAATATTTTTTTTTGTCTATGATTCAAAACTTTCCGAAACGAAGAAAGTAAATGAGAAAGAAATGATTAATTCCTGGATATCATTCAGTTCTTAAGAGCAGAAATGAAACAAAAAATATTTTACACGTTTTAAGAAAAATGCTGTAAAAAATCCAATTTATTCTATTCTTTTCTCTTATTGTTCGACAAAATGTGGAGGAGGAAAATACTCCAGTACAAAAATGAAGCGTTCAAGGAGCATAATGGACCTAGTGATAAATTATGTAAAAACTTTTTTTTGTCTCGCTACATCGAGATGATTAAAAACAAAATCCCCAGTCTTCTTCATCTCCTGAACCTTGTTTCGAAACAAAGGAGAAACTTGGGATCAGTACGTTGTAAGTAATATTACAGAACAAATTGAATAAGATCAAACAATTGAAACTTGTTTCTTGTACTTATTGATCAGGACTGAACTCTTGATTCAAAGGTAACGTATGTATTATATATATATATATATATATATATATATATATATATATATATATTGTAGGCTTGAATTTTAGAATTCTATTTTTGCGACTAATATTTTGTGTATTTTTAGAACGTATCCTGTCAAAGTATTTCAGCGACATTAAAAGCAAATGAAACAGAGATGTCTTAATTATTTATAGATTTACGTATAGGCATTTATTATATCTTGTGAAAAAATACGTATAATTTAATAATGAGATATTATTTTTCCGATAATGGAAAGATAATAATCATCTTTTAATATCATATTGCCAGAAGTTATTTAGCAAACATTTTTGGACGATAGTTGGTGGTAACAAGAGGAGTGTGATGAGGGCACACTAAAAATAGCAAATTCAGATATACTTATTATAATCAAATCTAATGAGACAGTAAAATTTTAGGAAATCGCCTACAATTACTGTCTAATGATTCATTATATTGAGGTAAGTAAAGCAATAAGGACATGCTATTTTTATATTAATTTTTACGATCCGTGATTTCCTTACCTTAGAAGATATATTTGGAATTCCATAATCAAAAAGAATCGTAGATAAAATGACAAAACGTATGCAGAATTAATTTATACAAACTGAGACCTGGACTCTAACTAGTACCCTGTTCTGAAATACATTTATTATAATTAACTAGTTTTTGATGTAATTAATGCTATATATATATGCAATGAGTTCATGCAGTATGGTAATGTATCTTATAATAAAAATTTAAAAAAAAACATTCATGTATTTTGGTTGCGACTGTGTAATTGCGATTGTTCAATTATAATAAACCAAATCCTTATTAAACATAGAGATTTAATTAATTTTAATATTCCAAAAGAACTAAAAACGTAATGCGAAAAAAATTATTCTGTAACTTATTGAACAGTAGAAATTCAAAATTAGAATATTCCATCCATTTTGGAATACATAATAAAACCTAAGAAAATATTCTTACCATTATAATAAGGTTTGATATCCTCATAAAATATAAACATTCTGCCAGTTGATTATAGTTGTGGGGCGTTGCTGCAAAGAAATTTCTGTTGTACTACGTAATGATGATATGTTTGTAGTAATTAATGTGCTATATGTTGAGTTATATTTCACAGAGCCATGTTTTAAATTAATTAATAATCATCCTTTATTGATTAATATGCATTACGTGGAATCCTTAAATAATGGAAATCTCGTATTGTAATGTAGGCGAAATTTAATCGAGATTATATTTGTTTTTCACTTCTTAATATTATAGTTTTATTTAAATAAAATTTCAACCACTTATTTAAATAATTTTGTTAATAGTTTTGTTAAATAATTTTGATTAATGAAATATGTATTATGAAAGTTTAATGAAATTTGTATTATTTTTAATCCTTTTTTTAAATCTAAGAATACGCAATAATTAAAATTGACAATTTGTGATAAAAATTTAAATCAAATGCTAAAAGTATTAATAAAATATCGGCGTATTAAAGTGATATTTATTGCGTAAAATTTTATTAAAGGTTTAAGTGAGTTTGTTATTTTTCAAAAGAAATTTATGGATCTAAAGTGAATTGACATCACTCATCATATTCTATTGTTTTTATAATTATTTATGAACTTTCAGTTTTTTTTAACTACAACTTTAATTCCTATTTTTTGGAATTGCATTTTAATGTTGTTCCATTTTTTGATCCTTGCGTATTCGCATCTTAAATATTTGATGCCGCAATTGAACTAAACTAGTCATGTATAAATTGTAAAAATATGTAAATTATAATTATTTAATGTTTTTATTCTTCTAACCATTCATTACGCTTCAGATCACAGGTTAATAAATTTCATTATTTAAGAAATTTTGCCAGTTAAAAAATTCGAAGATGCACAAACTATTAAAATGTGATAATTTAATGAAATAATCATAATTTTATTCTTTCAAGATTTTTCATTAAGTATGATATTTAATAAATTACACATGCCTTGAATGTTTGCATTATCGCAACTACTTGACAGTTTTATACAAATGAAATATTATCTATGCATTTGATCTAGGTAAATACAATGGGCTAGTGCATATTGGAGCAAAAATTCGAAATGCTTTCCTGACATGTTTTGAAGTTTTAATTTTATATGTATAGTATTCTTAAATATGACATAACTCCAAATTATTTATACTGACTAAGTACACTCTTTAATACAGATGGTTCGGCTCTTTTCCAGATCAATGAGTACTTATAGCTCGATTATACCTTCTGCCGTCCTGCTGGTAGGAATTAAACTGACACTTTGCCACTTTGGCCACCACAATTTCCAGATATTAATCCTATCGAGCAATTGTAGCGTAAAATTGATAGAACGTATCTACTTGTAGATCAACAATGATACATTCTCTTGTACTTGGATATTTTATGATGCATCACGCCGATGGAATTTAGCTTCAGATTAGATTAAGATTTTATTTATTTGCGTTTAACTGACCAGAATTTCTGGTCCAGACCTAAATTCTGAATTGAAAAATATGATGATATTGTATATTTCTGAAATGAAATATATAATGTATATCAGCAATTCTACGAATAAACGCCAATTAGGCGGCCAAAAAAAAAAACATTTTTTTTTGGGGGGGGGGGTAGGGCACGCCATTTCTACATGAATTTTCTTCTTTTCTACACCCTAAAAAAGCGAGAAAAAGGTGAACATGAATTTTTTTCCTTGAGACTTACTTTAAATAACAAAGTACCAATTTTAAATTTTTCCCGATTTTTTCAATTTACGAACTCTGATTAATATTGATTGATTTGATTTTACGAAAATTTAATATTTATATAATGTCTCTCTAAAATGTATTTATATAGATTTCATACTATAAGATTATATTTTAGTATAAAAAATAAAAATAAAATAATTTAATCAAAGTTTGTAAATTGAAAAAATTGGGAAAAATTTGATATTGGTATTTTGTCATTTAAACTATGTCACAAAGAAAAAATTTCATGTTCACGATTTTTTCTTGCTTTTTTAGGGTGTAAAAAAGAAGAAAATTCATGTAGAAATAGCGTGCCCCCCCCCCTGAAAAAAAAGAATTTATTCTTTTTGGCAGCCTAATTGGCGTTTATTTGTAGAATTGCTCATATATATACGTATAATGTATATATATGATCATGTATATGTATCAGTATATATATCATGTATATATATATCACATATAATGTATATATATATCACATATAATGCATATATATATCAAATATAATGTATATATATATCACATATAATGTATATATATATCACATATAATGTATATATATATCACATATAATGTATATATATATCATTACATATTTCATTTCAGATAATTAAAGTATGAAACTCATCGATCATGATACATTTGTACTAAAGTACTGATAAAGTTAACAGAATCTTTGGAGATTTTTTTTTATTTGTTTATTTATGTATTTACTTTGTGAAACAAATTTACTTTTCTCAATTCTTTCAATTGCTTGGAAATTGACTTAGAAATAGGAAAATATTCCTATGTATCTTGCTATTTGAATCAAGAGATAAAGAATTTAAATAATGGAGCATAAAATGTGAGCGAAACTTTATCTGAAAACTCCTTTACAAATTGCTCAAAACCTAACGATAGCTCGAGACAAGTTGTCGAAGGACCTTTTACGACAATTGTCAAATTTGCAGAAAACTAAGGGGGTTGAGGGAGTACAAATCCAGTTTTTTGGAACATCTCCAGAAAAGCAGATTGATCTTCCATTTTTTTTTCTGATTCTTCGAATAAAACTATGGGCGAATAAAACTAAGGTGCTAGAAGGAATCTAGGAAGTTCAAATCACTGAAACAATAAAACAAAAAAATGGAGAAATCTCGAAAGATGTTGAAAGTGTAAAACTATGAACAGAAATGCGAAAAAAAAATTCTGTATCGGACTTGGAAATCATTGTGGTTCTTGATCAATAGTTTAGTTGTTTTATAGCTTTATATTGTTCGATTATATTTTAAAAGTTTACGTTTTCAGAGCGAAATTACTAAGAAAGTTTTCTTTTGCGAATCAAAATTCGTCACTTCAATAAAGAGTAATGTACAAATGTCTTAAAAAAAGAATGATTGCAATGGTTACTAATTAAAATTATGATTTATTTCCTACCAATAGACAAAACTACGTAAATAAGTTTCTAAATTGATAATTATATTAGTCATTTGATAGTGACTAAAAGTTTAATTTCTTACTCAAACTGTGGTTTGATGGAATAGGTGTAGAAAAAATATACTCTTAATGTAAATGTGTGCGCACTTTCGTATACCACCCCCATCCTTTTAAAAATAATTAATTTTTATTGAATGTATTACATCCATTGTATTATTAAAGAAATGATTTGTTTTTAAATTTACACTGATTTTTCATCATAAAATGAAATTTTAAGCGATGAATTTATACGTCTGTGGCTACGGCCATGAAAATAGGATGTAATGGTTAAAATAAGTTTTTGAAATAAACCTTTAAAAAGTGTTGAAAATTGACTTTGGAAATTGGTAATAAATGTGCAAAATTTAAAAAACTATAATTGAATCTGCCCACCACTGGCGTAGCTGGTGGAGGGCATGAGGGGGCATCAACTTCAAAGCGTAATCTTAGAGGCGCAACAAACTCGAGAAAAATACTTAAAAATGAATTTCAGAATAAAATAATTTTATCTTTAAAATATCATTAGTTTGATTTTATAGTTGCAATCGTCATAACTTCTTCAAATTTATATCCAATTTACCTAACAATTGTGTAATAGCATGTTGATTATTATTGTAGTTTGATTTGCACGTAGGTTATTTTAAAACATATTTTAAAACGCCTTTTAAGCAAACTTGCAACTTATTCGGTTAAAAATACCTTTAATATAAATGCTTATCACTCAATTTATTTATAATTGTTTATTATTTAAAAAATAATAAACGCGAAAGTGTGCTAAGAGTAAATAAACTGCATGAGCAACAGGCACCGTTAAATTATAAACCGAATCGTATTGAATCTTGTGAAGTTATCGAATTATGCTGTTTTAAAAAATATTATTTAAAGATTAAAAATCTTTTTCAACGAAAAATTTGAAAATTTACTGCCAAGAACGGTGGTTTTCAGTTTTTATATTCTAGGATCGAAAATGGTCTCGAAAAGCCCCTAAAATTGTATGTCCTCATAACTAATAGAAAGCGCTAAAGGTGTGGTCTATGCAAGCTAAGCCTTTACCATCCCCTGCTTGATTTGCGCATCAACGATTTCTCAGCATCCATTTTTAATTTTTACCATAAACTAATTTTTACGTAGAATATGCATCTAAATGGTAACAGATATTGTTTTGGCAACATTTTTAGCGGTATTATTGTATTGGAGTAACACCCAATTGTTTTGGTGGTATTTCTCAGCCTGCTTAGTGAGCACAATTTTACCAATTTTTTCTGCAAAAAAGTATATAATACGTAAATTTCTTTAGATAAAATGCTGTCAAAAATAGTTCAGTTCGTTATTTTTTGAAATAAAAACCATCAAATTAAAATAAAAAACAGAAATAAAATTTTTTGATAGAAGTGCACTTAAAGATGTCTACCGATATTTGACAAAATTTCAAAATTAACTCAATAATTATCAAATAATTATCAAATCAAGCTGTTGGCAATTATTAAGAGTTAGATTTAAAATTTTATTTTCTTACCATCTTGTAATAAATACTTTTTTTGTAAATTTGTATATCCGCAAACACTGATTATTGGTCAATTAGTATAGTGTCCATTTTGAAGTCCATGTCTTGATCATTGTATCACTGAAATTTGCTGATAGGTTTGAATCAATTATCACTATAAAACTCTCTATCAATCCATTAAAAATTCCCACGGAAAAGAATTTCCTCCAATCAGCACAGTTTATTAGAAAAGTGATTGCAGCTCTTAAATGATGTGGAAGATATTAAAGCTAATTTTGCAATAAAAAAAATACTTATAATTCGAATTTCAAATGGTTTCAAAGTGAATTTAGTAGATTTTCATAATTATAGAGCACACATCGAAAAAACATGGACTTTGGTAAAAGTAAAAAAAAGTAAAAGTAATTATTTGGCAAAAGAAAAAAAAAGCAATAAAGCCATGAGTGATTATTTAATCAATGGTTAATGTATTTATTTTAATAGAGCAATTTAAAATGAGTTTTATTCTTATGGTTTTATTCTTAAAACATAATAAAAATTTACCGATTTTACTTCGAATATAAAATGCACAACGATAAATAGTATCTAAAATGTTAACTTTATCTTTAATCATGTTATTCCAATGGTTTTACAATAAGAATTAAGAAGAATTAGCAGTAGCCATAAGAATAACTATAAAACATATTTAGAATAGAATATTTTAAATTTCTTTGATAACTCACCACTAAAGTCAAGACGTTTTTTTTATTTATTTGAATTTAAAAGGAACGAACAAAAATATAGATAAAATGAATGGTGTGACAAAAAAATTTATCTTTGTTGTTTGTTCAGAATGTAAAAATTATTTAAATTCTTTAAAAAAAAGCTAAATAAAATGCACAAATAAGACATTTATATTCACTTTAAATAACTTATATTATGTAAATTTAACTTAAATGTAAGATTTAACTACACTGGCAACAAGCTTATTTTAAACACATATACATTATTTTTTCCATCTTGCTTAGTTTGGCACTGTTACATTTATTAAACAAATGACTTAAAGCAAAATAACTATATGGTACTTTCGCAAGCCTTTGAGCTTAGAAAACTTTAATTCATTTATATGATATTGTTATCTCACAAATCTGAATAAATATATCATTTATTTTCGTCTTCATTTGTCTATATGTCTAGACATTTACTCATAAACCAGTTGTTTATCCGACGTCCTATAACAACGAATAGAATAATAAATCTAGAATTAGAAATAATAAATCTAGACTATTTATTTTATACTCTATTTTCAATGATTTTTTTAAACATTTTTTCAAATGTTACTGATTGCTATTCTCATGCTATTGTTAATAATGGCTTTTTTTCATTTAATATTCGTTTCATTTCAAAGTAACTTTTCTTCACTGAACGCACGTCCGGTTGCAGTACTGGTGTGCGAAATCCAGTCTATGTCCCTGATAAATATCAGTCATTTTAGGTGCGTCAACTAGGCATGTGCTGTGGAAGGTCATACGCAGCAACTTTCACTGAGCCATCGGTGAACCATATCGTAGTGCCTTAGTTTGCGTGGGAGGATAGTTGCTCAACGTTTTCAAGTCTATTCACCATAACGCATCTCCGCAGTCATTGTTCCCCTCGATATCCTGGAGCCGTAGTGCGCATTTTCCCAATTGTTGATTTGTGACAAGATTTTTTTATTTCCAATGAGCAGCACAATCGGTCTTGCCGATGAGCAGACCTAGTGCGTTATCCAGAGGTGGTATTCACTGTTTCAGGACCACCACAATGGGTGAGATACCGTTGGTCATGTTAATTTGGACGTCTAGTTTCTGCCACACTAGATGGCAACACAGATACTCGATTTGGATGCTGAAGTGCGCTAGGATTTAATTTTGCCGGAAATGCCAAGATTTGTGACAAGATTATTGTGCATTAAATGATAATAATTGTGAATTTAATGACATTGATTGCGTATTTAGTGATATTATAAGTGTTTAATTACTATATCTAAAAATAGTAAGGAAAATATTCTGATGAAGAATAAAGTGAAATAGTAAAGTATACAATTCTAGCGAACTCCCTCAGCTAAAGAAAGTACTCCACTCATTCATTAGGATGAAGAGGTTAATGATAGTTTATTGATAGAATATGATTACATTTTATAACCAGTAGGAAAGGAATAAAATATTTTGCTTATTTAATATTGATTTACCTTACGGCATATTTGGTGCTGGTGCATCCTTTTTTTTTTTTTTCGTCCAATCTCCTTAGGCTCATCCTATTTTGTTGCCTTAGAAATTAGAATGCAATAAAATCTTTAAAGTATGTGAGAAAGAACATATTTATCAGGATTACAGAGAATAGTTTTAATCTTTCAAGTATTAGGTTCAAAGTTATTAAATACTTTTTTTAAAACAATAATGCTGAAAAGTGCACAGAAACATTTAATTTTTTTTATAAAATTGTACATAATTAATTAAAAAGCGGCAATATAAAAATTACATTTCTTCATGGTTTTCTTATTAATTAACTGTACATCAAAAAATAACTAATTAATAATGATTGAAAAAGCCATTTTAGCAAATACATTCTTTGAAATGAATTAATTTTTATTTATTTATCTATTTTAATTTTCAAATGTGAAGTTTGTTTCTAGAGGATTGAAAGAGAAATTTTTTTGTCAAAACATATCTCACTCCTTTTTTAATGAAAAAAATGAGCTCAAATTTAAAAAAAGCTATTTCTTGAAAAAGTTTTATATTAAAAAAGAAATCGATATTTTTGTTTATTCTAATTATGTATCTCATAATTCAATTTTATATTAAAAATAAATATTAATTTTTTATGCAGTTGCAAGTTAATAATTTTCCTTAATATAAAATTTATTTCTGTAAATTAATTGATAATTACGTACTCTGCAAATTACTAGAACAATCTTTGTTTTTAATAAAAATTAACTTTCAAATGGACTTCCAACATTTTAGCATATCTTTTCGTCGGAATTTTTATACAAAAAGAAGTTGATCTTGACTATCTTAAGTTAACTGCGTGATCATCACATCTAGACGATTTTGCCTTAACTGTGCTTCAATAACTGATAGTTTTACCACGTATAGAATAGTTACAGATAGAATTGGTTAATGAAACTGAAGAGAGGAACAGACACCACCAAACCATAGTCAAGTGCCTATTTCAGGGCTCTATTTTTTTACGGCCATGGAAGGAATGCCATTTATTTCTTACCCTTGACAAACACCATGGGCAGCGCTTCAGCTGGTACCCTATCTCTAAACTTTCGCACCACAACCAATGACAGGAATTTCAGCCATGAGGGATGCATTGTGCATTTTGCAGCGTATACACGCCAATTTCCTTATCGGCTTCCAGGATCAAATTCGCTGCCCCTAGCTCTTCTCCAGAAGTGACAGTGACGCCTTTACCAATTGCACAAACAAGTGCATCTACCCGAAAACAGTTAAACCAGCAATGAAAACTTGTAACAATGTACCCCATTGGCCCAACCCGAAAGGCAAACAGCATTGCCATTGAAGTTCACCAGATTATTTTTTAATCAAACTTTTCCTGCAACTGACTTGCTCTAGTTAAAATTAAAACTTGTTTGTAATTTCGAAAAATGAAGTTAAGTAACTGTGACTAAAAGAAATCAAGAATCAAAAAAAATTAAAGTTTCTCTCAATTGATACTAAAAAATGTATTCGCTCTAAATTTTTATGAAATAACACCTTATACGAATTAAAAACTGTATGATTCATTCTTCGAATTTCTGAAACAATGAACTGATGAATACAGTATTTTTCATCTAATTCGCATTACACTTAACTAATTTTATCTTAACTAATTTAACGTGTTTATTTACTAATGTCACTTCTCATTTATACTTAAATTAGAAGTAAGTAGGAGTAGGTTTTGTATAGACTGTACATCGCAAATAAAGTTACAAACCTCCTAAGAAACTATTCTACAAAATTACGATCTCTATTCTTGACAAACTGTGCATTTAATCCTTCCTGGCAGAGAAGAGAAGAGAATTAATCAAGCACAAAATTCTTGTAAGACCCTTAGCCCAGGAGAAATCGCCACTGAATTGAAGAGAGGGAGGTAGTGGGGGGGGGGCAAAGAGGAGGTGTATATTGAAGAATGTGGATAATAGGTTGAAGTTAGTTGAAGGTCCACGGCGGAATATTTTGCTCAATTAATTTGCTGCACCTTTTCGTTACTTTACCTGAGCAGTTTCCTGAGGCTTCATCAGTCCTTTGTGTTACACTCATGATATTTGACGATTTTAAGAAAACAAAAGACTTCACTGTTGTTTTGGGAATTCATAAAAGCCAAACGGGGAAGAAGATAGTGTGCTAATAGGAACAAAAGACTGTTATTTTCCCAATTTTCTTACCGAAAATGTTGGAGTTAATTTATTAAAAATATATATCGACAGAAAAAAATGTTGATTCATTTAAAATATAGGTTCAATATCTTGAAATAATTAATTTAGGAAATAAATATCTATTTTAGCCTTTTAGTGATTAGCAATTTATTAGTATTGTGTTAATTTCATTTGTGCGTTTTATAATGTTTCAGAATTTTAAATGAAAGTAATATTTATCTCGATGCGCTTTTCAAAATCGGCTTAATTAATGAAGTTATTTAAGCAAATAATAAACGTGATGCATATTTATCTTTAATTAGATGATAGGTAGTTTTTAAAATGTAAAACTTTTGGACGGGATTTATCTGAATAATTTCTCTTTAAATTCAAGATTAATTGATTAAAAATTTTGCAATATTGACAGATAAAAACCATTCATTTACGTTTAATTTATTTTTTGTTTCATATTAATCATTCATTTTATTTCTAAAAATAAATGCTCAATAAATGAATGCAAATAAAATCATCGGAAAGTAAATGTGAGAAATAAGCAATTAAGGATTGCTGAGAATTTTCCCTGAATAGGTTTTCTTACATGGATTATAAAATTCTGCTAAAAGCCTCGTACCGTATGGTAATGATATCTCAAGTAACAGAACACCATAATTCTGGTTAATAAAACCAATATATCAATATTTAAGCCATTCATTTAGTAATTCTTCAATTCATATGGAAAAGGTTCCCCGAAACTTCTAGTTTTCAAAAATATAGTTTTCCTTAACACACGTTTAGTAAAAAATGCAATCCTGAAAAGTAAATTTGAAAGGAAAAATAGTTTCTATGCCATGGGTTATGCCATATACGATATCATGATAAAACTACTAAGCTTTACTACATTTACCAAATTTTTCATACATTACAAAAAAGTTTTTTTATTTTTAATTTTGCAAAAACTCTTTCTAAAGCGCATTGGTAAAAAAATTACCTATCTTTTATGTGCTCCATTAAATCCAGAAACAAGGTAAATTCTACTATTTTCTGGTAGCTCGGAACATAATATTTTTCTCAGAAAACCAAGTTTTGAAAATGTAATACTGATATACCTATACTGATATACCTTAATGTAATATTAATATACTTGTATTACTGATACGCAACAACGTTCAAAATTTTTGATGAGTAGAACATTAAATTACTGACTGTTCTAAGCGTTACAAGTCATATTTCAACTTGAAGTCTTCTCGGTCTAGCAAAGCAGGGATTTCCCATGCAATTAAATAGAGGAATAGTGTATACAGGAGAAACATTTTCCTAATTTTGCCTTATTGCTAAGCCACCAGTGGGTTTATGGTTTTCGGCAATGTGAATTATAGACTAAAATACGATAGCTTTAAAAATTTCAGAATGAAGTCTAGCAAAAAAAAATAATTTCTTGATCCCTTATTAATTAAAAAGTAAATTTATTTATCTCCTTTGTCTAAATACTAAACCGATACATTATACTTTCTCAAATGTTCAACATACAGTCTTAAGAGTTTCTTTGATTTTGAAATTTAGTTTTCTTGTTTCTCCCTTCGTATATAATTCATTTGTATCTCAAGATTAACTGAGTATTTGATCGGATTACTCTTTTTCCAATCATGTCCAAGTAGTTCAGATTCCACGCTAAGCTTCTGGATTACGCTGACTTAAAGCTGAAAGCTACATTAAAGAGACGCATGTTAGCATTGTGTATTTTAGTTTATTATCATTAACATATATCTATCTCTACATCAACGTCTAATTAATTGTTAGGATTTGTAAGTAAGAAGTAATCTTCTAAATAATACGTATTAAATACTTTATACAAGCTGTGTCGAAATTTCATAATTAACTCAACGGATGAAATCTTATGAAACTAATAAGAATATATTTTAGAGGCATTCTGAAGCACTAACAGCAAGAAAAAAACCAACCCCATAATTATCGCAGTTAATATACATGTCTTGATACTTAGTTAAGAAGAAATGTAAAAAACGCTATCGAATCAAAAGTAGGGAATCAGTTGAGTCAAAATTGGAAAAAAAAACCATCGAAACCAGTTTGAATGTCTGATTATATTTGAAAATGTTCTGAATAATCGTCATTAAATATCTATATTTTTCTTGAGCATTCTGACAGGTTTTGATTTTCCAGTCTCACCTTCCCCAGTAATTATTCCTTAAATTTCCTCAATGATTTTATTTTTTTCTGATAAAGACATTATATTGCATTTTCTTAAAGGTGTATTTTGAGATTTATTTTTACTTGTAAATGTGTACTTTCACATTAACTTTTACATGTGTACTTAGAAAGATTCTATACTTTTTTGAAACTTTTTTTGCAAGATTTCTGAAAATATAGATTGCAGGCCTCTGTAAAAAAGCATCCTATGTAATTCATAAATTTCAATATGCATTTCAATCCATTTTATATCAAAATTAAACAATAGTTCTTGTAGAAAAGTTTAAATAATTTTTTAAAAAATATTTATTTTAATATAACAGGAATGAATAGACACACAAAAGTCAGCCTGTTAAATAAAAGCAAAAATAAAGTAAATTTTACACTATTTCAAGTTATATACTTACAATTACATATATAGGTTCATTTAAATTGCTTTAATAAAATTATAATACTAATTATAAAATAATCTTTAGAAATATCTTTCTTAATGTTAACAAATAAATTATATAAAATTTAAATTTTAATGGATAATGGATTACTTCTCTTTTGTTTGACAATATGTGAAAATATGTTTTGTCACAATAAACATGTTTATTTAAGTTTGTATGGAAACATTAACATTGTGTTGATATAGAAGAATAACATTATGTTATTTCACTATTAATTTCAAGCAGCTACTGTAATACACAAAAAGGAAAAAGAAAAATCTGATTTTTCAAATGTATATTAAAATATTTGATATTCTCATACATGCATTAAAATATTTAATTTTTGATATTTGGTTTCTCTATATATATATATTAAAATATTTTAATTGAATAATCAATAATCGGTATTTTTTAAATTTTGATAATCCCTCATTTATTATTTTTTTAAACCTATTATTACCTGAATGTAAACGTAAAAAAAATCAGGTAACAATAAAGTGATGTTGTTTAATTCCTTGCTCACACCAACTTTATAAAGAGTTTATTGAGGTTATGTAGAAATTGACTAAAATTACAGTCATTTTTAATCTTGAACTGCAAATTTATAATTAGTTTCATATATACAGACAAGAAAAAACATCTTTTGAATAAATAAACTCATTTCATTAAATTAGAAACTAATATAATTACATTCGAAATCCAGCTCAAAAAGACTGTAGTTTTTTCGTGCGCTATAACCTGTCTTAAGCTTGTTTTAGGTTTCTTTAATTACGATATCATTTTGCAAAGTTCTTTTGTTCCTAATTTCTAGTATTTTCTGATTTGTTCCAAAAACCGAAAAATGCCATTAAAACAATAAAATTATTTCAAGCATCATTTTTTGTAAATTACTGATTTAAATAAATAAAGAGGTGACAAAAATTGGCTATTTTTAAAATCCTGATAGAAACCTTTGATTAAAAACATATAATATTTTTTTTTGCTTTGCTCTCAGTTTTAATTACACCATTCTGAATTAATTGGATCAATTGTTTTCCGAAAGACTATGTCCTTAATGGTAAATAAACAGCAACTTGGCAATTACTAATTTTTCTGAAATATCATTTTTATTAATACACACTTTTTATGCTCTCAAGTTCAAACCTTTTTTTTTTTAAATTCAAACTAGTCACTTAGTTCAAAAACACCAAACAATTAACAATTTTTGCAATAAAACGCTTTAGAAACTGATTTATGTTCCACTAAATATAGCACGAATTTTTTAATTAATTTAATGAAATAAGCATTAATGTAGAAACAATACTTGTTATTTGGTTGCAATACATTTCCCTTTTTGCATAATAAATATAATTCTAAAAAATACGAAATGTTAAATAATAATTGAATATAAGTAATGCTATCTAAAATTATCAAAAAATAAATACAATTTACATTTTTTTCTTTAAATTCATTTGGTGATGTAGATAAAACTACAAATTTTTATTCTTTTTTATAAAGATATCGTTATTTCTAATTCTTTAAATAATGTAAATCTCCTTTTTTAATCAATTTTTGATCATCAGGTAGCATTTTATTAGCACTAGTTTCATATTTTCAAAATTTCTCATCTCATTGCTTTTGTTCAATTAAATCTTTCGTAACAGATCTTTTTAAACTATACTTAAAATCTCTTGAGCAATCTTAGTCGTTAATATGTATTTTTAAAAACTGCATTAAAAAAGTAATCAAAAAAGTATATTTTTTAGGGATTGCAAATTTAAGGGGAGATACTATTTTATTTGTCCTGCCGCTAACAAAAAAAGGTGAGACAAAAAACCTCAAAACATGCTTGATCAAAACATGCTCAAAACAAAAAAAAACAAAAACAATATTTGCTAAGAGAAGTTTTGAGGTGTTATGAGTTATTGCCTTTCAGCTCCTCTTGATTTTTTTTTTTTTTTTGTTTCGAATCCTGTCTTTCTTAGAAGTGTTTTTTTTTTAATATTGACAACTTTTCTTTTTTCATGCTTAAATATTAATTTGTGAATGCAAATTTTACCGATCATGAATGCAAATTTTACTTCCCTGTAGATACAGATTCTAAAAATAGAGATAAAAGATAATTAGATTAAAAACTTTTTATCGCTTATTATTAAAAACTGTTAACAAAAAATTATTATGCATGTAATATAATACAAATTATTATACATGTTTTTAATTTGTGCAAAAAAATCACTGTAACTTTTTCGTTATGCATTTATTATTTTTAGGAGTTCAAATCGCAAGTATTTCACAATATATTATACCATAAATTTTATAATATATTATTATATACAATTATATTTTACATTTATATTATATTATACATATTATAATATAATATATTATATTATGCATATTATAATATAATATATTATATTACATTATACGTTTTATATTATAATATAATATACATTTAATAATACATTATTTTATATTTCATTACACTCAAAAAAGGCTATTCTATTTTAAGTTTTACTCAAATTATATCTAATCATCTTTTATGTAGACGATAGTACGTAAGTTCATTTGTTAACGATTTTAAGGTGGTGAAACTAAAATAAATAAATAATTTTGATTAATATTTAAAAAAACTAATTCACCATATTTCTTTTAAAATAATGTAAAAAATGCAAACGTGTTGTTTTCTATCAGAGTTAATGAACGAAATAAATTAAAATTACTTTTGAATAATTTTTCTAAATCTTGTTTTGATAAAGCGCATTTAAATGCCAATACATTAAACACACTTAAATGTATGTAAATACTTCTTGAGCCCAGACCTAAATCGTATGGTTTTAGAAGACTTCAGAGGATTAAGTGCTAACAAGTCATCATTCTTTTCAAAACTGTCTGGAGGGATTTAGCGATTGGCCTGCAAGTAAACCCCGGGATACCATTACTTCCCAAGCTTTTATCACTACCCTCTTTCCCTTGGAGCAGCTTTCCGGACCTCGGCTACTCCATCACTGGGACCGCTTTTTTATTTTCACTCTCAAAGCTTCTCTTTCCCTCTCAAAATCTTCGATCAGTGGTCAAATATTTACCTTCACTCAGAGTCCACTTAGCGACTATACACAAGCAGGAGAAGGTAAAGCAGGAGCAAGAGAATAGGAGTTTGCCCAGGATCCATCAGCTCTTCCTTCTTTTCCTGCTTTATCTATAGAAGGGAAATATCTAGAAGATTATTTCTTCTCTTGCTCTTTACGAAATAAATGAAAGATAAGAGAGTGAAAAAAGCTCTTAAACAGTATTTCATGGCTTGGTGAATAAGTTTTTTTTTTTTGCCCTCTTCTTTTTTTTTTATCCACAAAGTTAGACTTCAAGTGGTTGTAGTGAGTGCACTTTATGCTTGTGTCGAAATATTTTTAGAAGATGTTGTTAGTGACGGAACAACTATATTAAACTCAAAACTTCGCCTCCCAATTCGGATATTACTGCGGTATGAAATAATAATAAGGTCCATTTGGCGAATTTGATGAAGGATATCAAGTGCACTTAAAGTTAAATCAAATACTCCCAAACGTAGCTAAGAACTTTTTTTCGTAATACCTTAAAAATAGCACTAAGCAATAGCTGTATTGCTTTTTTCTACAAGCTTTTAGCTTAGTCTTAAGTATTTTATTTCTGTTCTAGTTATCAGAGCTAGGAGAATTACTTTTTCTTGAAATTGATAGAGATATTGTCGTTTTTTTGGCTAAAGAGTTACTCTTTTTAGTTACCGGTAAGGTAAAAATGCTCATATATATATATATATATATATATATATATATATATATATATATATATATATATATATATATATATATATATATATATATATATATATATATATATATATATATATATATATATACAGTAAAACCTGTTTTTGTGCGGTGGATAGGGACCGCATAAAAAAAGTCGAACCTAGAAAATACATCAATGATTTATGAAATAGATGAGAGTATGCTTTCAATTAAATTAAATATTTAAATTGGACCTAAAGAAATTGTAAAAATATTTAATTCTTCATTGTACATATACATGGAGAAGTTTTCAAATTATACATTAAATAGTGGAATTGTCTGTCTTTTTACTTTCTTTTGGCTATAATTATTAATTTTAAATGAGTACTTATGACTAAAAATAAAATAAAAATCATAAAAACTACATATAAATAGAAATAAAAATAACTAATTTATTTTCCTTTAATCTCACGATGAAATGAATCCTTAATCACGTGAATCGTGTATAAAACTCTGAATACGATGCTTATACTGTTCGCGCGTCGGGTGACAATATGTGCATAACTTACTCTGCCTTGTCAGGAGATTTGTTTAAAATAAATGAACAGAGCATCGCGAAGTCCAGATACATAGTTGTCAAGGAGGCCACGTAATCAGAGTTCGTCCACAACACGTATATACATTGATAGGAAGCTGGTGCTAACGCCGCTAAGATTCATATACCGCATAAAAATAGATCCCACAAAAAAAATCGCACAAAAATAAAATCGCACAAAACCAATCGCACAGAAGCAAAATCGCATAAAAAAGGACAACACAAAAAGTGGTTTTACTGCGTATATATATATATTACTTTGCTCGCAAGAAATATTTCATGACCCTTCTCAGTGCTTAGGGACTCAAAGCTTGAATTATTGAAATGAGCTTGAATGAGCTGGAGTTATTGAAAATTATTGTAATATAAAAAACATTACTCATCAGTAGTTATGATGTGTTAGAATTTTGTATGTTTAATAAATACTTTTTGATACATACAATTTATATTCTCACTAGCTTCTAAGAAATGTTTATAATTTTTAAGAGAGGTCTCATTTTAATTTATATGATTTTTAGTAATAAGTAAATTTAAAGGGATGCGTGAAGTATTATTTTTTATCAAAAATTACATAGACATTGAAGACTCTGTTTTTGATTTATTATATATTGATAATAATAAGATATTTCTATGAAAAGGAGTAAAGTAGTTTTGCGAAAATAAGTTTTTCCAATGGAAATTGAACAGCAATGAGAAAAAACAGACAGCGATTAAACGTGGGAAAAACCCATTATCATTGGGTATCTTTCAGGTGGGATTTAGAAAAATGGGTTGCAGTTCTGGCAATAAGTGGAGACGAACCCCTAAGTTAGGTCCCGGTTGCTAAGCAAATCAAAGAAGGAAGTGTGAGTGGTTATCAGCTGTGAATGGACTCAAAAGTACCAGGAGCAGAAATGCATGACCATAGAAAAAGCACAATAAATTGTTCTTAATTCATCTTAATTGTCTGCATTTAATTTTTTCCTATGAAATTTATTCATGTAAGCCAGCGTTTCTCAACCTTTCAGTATTCGTGGCCCAGTTTTCAATCATACTTTTCATCGCGCCCCCCACTTACAGTAAAATGTATACAACAATAATGTATATTGAGTATTTTGAATTCTGTCTTTAAATTATTTTTAACTAACTGCCAAAGCAAAAGTAAAATAAAAGCCAGCAGCAATTAAGATTCAAAACAATTACTGTCCATACCTCTTTCAAATGATACTGTTGCTTGTCGAATTGGTGATACAGCTGAAAATGCAATGTCAGCTTTTCTCGATGGTGCGTGACAAAATGTTTTCAATACGGTTTGATGAGGCAACAGATATTAATAAAGATGCTCATTTAATTGCCTATGTTTGATTTTGTGATAATATGTCAGTAGCAGAACTACTTTTCTGAAAATCCATAGAACTCAAAACATCAGCGCTAGCATTATTTACTATTTTAAATGATGTTATGAATGAGGCAAACATAGAATGCAAAAATTGCATCGGAATATGCACCGATGGTGCTCGTTCAATAGCCAGAGGGCACTTGTAAAACAAAAATCGCCACAATGCGTCTGGACACATTGCATGATCCAAAAAGAAGCTTTGCCTTCGAAAGAAATGGTGGTTTAAATATTGTGTTAACTACGGTTGTAACCGTTGCAAATTATATAAAAATGAGAACCCTAAGATCGAGAATCTTTTCCGCTCTTTGTAACGATATGGGTTCAGTACATTCAGAGTTACTATTTAAATGCTGGGCAAGATGTTTATCACGTGAGAAATTTTTGCAACGTGTTTATGAATTAAGAGAAGAAATCGCCATTTTCCTAAAGGAAGATAACAGAACGGAAACCGAGAATTTTCACTATTGTCTATTTGTGATGAAATTGAGCTACTTGATCGTCATATTCTAGAAATTAAATAACTTGAATCTTCAACTCCAAGGAGCAAATACACATATGTTGGATACGAGTGATAAAGTTAATGCTTTTTGTAGAAAATTTGAATTGTGGGGCAGAAATTTAAAGCAAAAAAACTTAACACTGTTTGCAAATGTGGATAATTATACTAAAACTTATAAGGCTGAAGAAGAACATGTAAAAGTTATTTTCGTAACCATTGAAAATCACTTAGCCATGATGGAATTTTAAAAAGTATTTTAAACAGAATTTTAAAAAGTATTTTCCTGCTGACGACAAACTTATTGCAAGTTACGAGTGGGTTAGTAATCTCTTTCATAAGACTCCTGAATGACTCTCAATTGATGAGGAAGAAAAATTCATAGACTTCACGACAAGTGGCAAAACCAAAATACAATTTAGTAATAAATCATTATTTGAATTTTGGGCAAGAGGATGATTTTTCTGCACTAAAAACAAGGGCATTTCGCATTCTATTACCATTTTCAGCATCCTACCTTTGTGAAACTGTATTTTCTGCTGTGGCTTCTTTGAAGACAAAATAAAGATCACGGCTAAATATAGATACAAAACTGAGAGTGACTATTTCTAATATTAAGCCTCACCTCAAAAAACTTTGCTCTGCAAGACAGGCCCAAGGAAATCATTAAAAATTACTAATTTCTTAAAAAAAAAATTATGTTTTGATTAAGTAAGGTGGGTAAGCCAAAGGTGGCCAGAGTTTCTAACGTAGCCCACCCTACAAAGTAAAATTAAATTTATTTTGAACCATAAGATGTCCCTGCTGCATAAGATGCCCGACACCGGTGCCACCTTGGGGACACGTGGGCCACCTTCGGAAACAAAGGGAAATCTATAAAAGAGTTAATTATAAATCATTACGTAGCATATTATTTCTCAGAAAGGAATGATTGAATTGAATGCCAATTGATTTATTTCGCTTTAAGCAAATGTGGAACTTTGGTATTTTTTGAACTTTTATAATATTTTGATGTTCTCTGCACTTTAATAGAGTTTGCGATATTTTGTTTCAAGTTTTTTGTATTGTTTTCCATTTTAAAGCAATTTTTCAGGTATTTTTTTTATTTTTGTGGTCATTATGAGTGTTTTTGTGGTCGATTCTGATATTTTCTTGTAAATTTGAGTATTTTAATATTCTAGTTATGGGTTAGGTTAGTTAACTCTATTATGGTTATTTAACTCGTGTTAGTTAATCTTTTGAAAAAATCAACTCAGAAATTCTTGATTAATTCTAATGAGTTAACTCAAGAGAATCGCTAGTGACTTCACACAAGAACTATTAATGTAAAATCAATAAACAAATTATACACTCTAAAAACAAATATATTTTTTATAGTCGGGAAACTTGTTCCAACCAGCAAGCCTTTTTAAAAAGCGTTTGCCAGTCCAAATGCTTTTTCTGAAGATAATCTGAGTAGGTGAAAAAGTGATTTCTTTATCTGGCTCACCTTTGGAACCTGAGGGAAACCTTAGGCGCAGAAACTACAATTTTGAAATGAAATTTTATTTTACAATTAAAAGTATACATGATATATATTAGAGATAGGTGTAAGATATTACAGAAAAAAATTCAGCCGCACAGACTTAATCAGAAAATTAGGAAAAATCCTCAAAGTAAAGCCCCCCTTGGCTCCCCACCTTAAGTTTTGATTTAATAAGTTGTTTCACTTTAGTAAGTTATTAAATATGTCGAAATGTATTTTGTTTTCTATGTGTATGTGCGATTTCCCTTCATCCAGTTAATAAATTTTTAAATAATATTTTCTCTTGAATATTCTCGCGCCACCCCTCTAGTATGCTCGCGCCCCCCTAGGGGGGCGCGCCCCACAGGTTGAGAATCGCTGATGTAAGCATAATAATTCGCAGATATCAATCTTTTGATCCACAATACAGTTAGCAAGTAATCAATTTCCAAGTCAGTCATACCAAGTCTTGCATTATACATCAACTCAATACTAGTGGTATGAAATACCGGTACAAATTTTTATAATATAAATTAAACAAATAATATAATGTTTTGTTTATTTAAAATAATTCCATTTTTCATAATTAATAAATTTAGTTTTACACAGAGATCATTTTACTTTACACTAAAGTTTAATAGGACCGGGATAGCCTGGTAGGTAGCGCACTCCATGTCCTAGATGTCGTGGTTTGATCCCTGTCTGCCGAAGTAAATGGTGACTGATGCACGTTAAATCTGTCAAGTCTTAAAGTCCTCTAAGTACCCATTACAAATCAATACCTCTGGAGGTACTGAATTGGAGATTGATCGTTCTCTGATTCAGGTCAAAATTACGATCTGCGGTGGAATGAATGGTTGCATGAATGGGTCTGCACTATAAACGGGTGTGACGAGTGGGTGTATCAGAATTTTTAATTCTTGGACATAGATGGCGCCACAGGACAAAAAGAACAATCGCACCCTCTCTGCCCAAATGGCATACGTCAAGAACAACAAAAGTTTATTCATCGATCCAGTTTTCTTAAAGTCAACACAAGTGGTACTTCCACTCCAAGAAAATGACACTGGGTAATTTATTGCTAATAATCATGAAGCTTTGAAAACATTTTGAAGTCAATGGAGGTAACCCCCAAGAACGACCAACTTCCATTACTGACCATTTTACTGTGGAACAAGACGTGGTCACTCCCGAGAGGTTCCGCTGTGTATAACTTATTTTAAAGAGCCACTCACATCACAAAATGATATTCATACACAACCTCCAATCTTTATTTACGTTTCTCGATGCTTTTGTTTTATAAAAGTGTATCCCAAAAAACAATAATAATTTCTAAATTTTCACAGCCTTATTTATGATAATTATTGCAATAACTAAATTAATATTAATAGTTATAGTTTTTTAATATATAAGGAATTTATGAATCAAACTTTTATAGTTGAAAATTCATTTTTCTTTTTCCAAATTTATTTAGTTAACTGCCCGATATCGACACAAAACTGCTAGTTTGATATATTATATATTATGAAAAGTATTTCCAACACCCATATTTAGGAGTTAACATTGTCAGAAAAATTGACTGAAGTATTAAAAAATTTATGCTTTATAAAAGTATCAAATAATTCCAAACACAAGGAAAAAAATTCATTTCTTGAATCGTATATGAATGATTTAAGACAAAAAAGGATGTAGTTTTTCTCACATAAACGTATGTTTAAAATACTTTCCATATGGATGTTTTTTAGATGTTTGTATGTGGCTTGAATGCCTGGTGAATTTTTCCTACTAAACAAATAGCTTTGAAGAGAGCAATTTTACATTAAGCATGATGTATTTAATAACATTGTTTATTGAGATATCATTAAAAAAATATTAAAATTTTTACATTTATGCTATAGCTGTGTGTACGACATTTTTCTTTAAATTTTCTTGTATTTCACATGCAACTTAGCACAAAAAATCGTCTAGCTCGTATCTAAGCAAATTTGTGCACATAATTTAAGCAAATATTATTGCAAGCATTTAGCAAAAATTTATTTTTTGAAAAATATACAAAAAGAACTCTTAAATCTTTACATTTGTTAAATTATTGATATTTTTTTAATTTTTGAAAAATATTATTAATATTTTCATTTTTTGGAAACTGATTAGTTATTTTCAATTAAGTGTGCTTGTAAATCATCGAAAATGTTTTCCTTTCTTTTTATTTAAAAGAGAGTACTGTGACCCCTTAATTACAACTGGCGTATTTTTCTAAGGATTTAGAGAATACAGAAGTTATAGAAAGCATTTTCTTTAAAACTCTTTCCTACATAAAGGAAAAAAAACATATTCAAGGGAAGAATATATTTGGTTTCGTAGCTACATTGCAACAAAAACCAGTGAGCAACGTTAGGATATATATGTAGTATTTATATACTTTATAAACAGATTTAATTAAAATATTTTGTCAATGCAATTCTTCGTATATCAGATCGAACTAGTATCTTTAAATAATTTAACCTTTAAAATAATTAGTTTAAAATTAACTTTATCAATAATTCCTTAATAAAATAAATATATTACAAGTGACATTTTCAAGATATTACTTTCAATGAAAAAAGTAATATACTATTTCTCCAGAAATAGTGAAAAAATTTCTTGTACTATTGAAGTAATGATTCTGTGTTATACTCCAGATTGAATGAAAAATAAAATGTTAAAAATCTTTTTTTTCCGCAGTTTATAAAAGACGAGTAAATATTTAACTTTTCAGTGAAACTTTCATTTCAAAAGAATTATTACACCTTTGAGTGATTAAAAAACATTACATAATTTAAAAGAAACGATTGCGTTTTATATTAGCTTATTACAAGCGATTACACTTTTATCCAAATTATTTTTTTTCAAATATTTAGTTTTTTCTTGCTTTATACAAATTTAAGTATGAAATTAATGCAAATTTTTTTCAACTTTCCATTGTCTTAAAACAACTGAATAGTTTTTCAGTGAAGTATAATTTTGAATGTAATGATATTATATTTTTTTACCCCCTGAATTTGCTTATTTACTTATTTATTTTTGATACTTCCTATTCTACGATACAGCTTCACATTTATTTAAATATTTTTTTCGCTAAATGAAATTTTTATTATATTCAAAATTATAAAAGAAGCTATACACTGTGAATGAAAAATTCGGGATCAAATTATTGTCTAAAGTACGGCAATTTGAAAACATCACCCGAAAAACCCATTTTTCCGCAAGACCCATTTTTGCGTAAAATATCTTACCATAATATTATTAATTAAAACAATTCAATGATTTTACGGTACTTATTACTGTAGAAGTTACGGTATATCAGACTTTTTGCTCCGTAATATGTTCCGGTAAAAATGGATTTCACTGTAAAATGAACCAACACCGTAAGTTTCGGTATTTTTCATCTTAACTCCATCCAGAATATTTCAGTGTATATATACAACACTAATGACGGACATCAAAAATCAATTTTTAGAGTCCTATTTTCTAAAATTCACACAATGCTTTGTTTAATTAAGTCGCTTGTGGCCTACTATTACAAATATAGTACCTGATGATAACAAAACAGTAGCTGTTTTGTCTAGATGAAACAAATGAAGTTTATTTAATTTTAATAAAGTGAGTTATCCGAAAAAACCATTCTAACTATGAAAAGCATTAGCATATATTATGAATAAAGTAGAAAATACCATAATTTTACTTGTTTCAGAAACAATTGAAGTTTCTGAAAAAAAAAATCTTAAAATGTGTAATAAAAAGTATTTAATAACTTGTCAAAAGTTATAAATTTATATATATACAGATAAGTATTGCATAATTCCTTAAATTAATTTAATTCGATTTATTAATTTATTTATAAATCAATTATATTCCAGTCTCCCTTTATATTTTATTTTAAAATAAAAAAGTGAAATAAAAGCAATATATTTATACAGAAAACTTAAGTTAAGGAACAAAAATCTAGATAAAAAATAGAGGAACGATTAATAAAGTAAAAGGCATTAAGGCTTTTTCGGAGTAATTATAAAAACGTAACAAACGTCCGATTATTTATGAAAGTAAATTATTTTTACTGCAGGTAAATTTATTGTTTTAAAATACTCATTTACGATTTGATTTCTCTTGAAAAGTCCAAAACAACTTGGTTTGTTTACGACTATAAAACAAAAGTCTTCAAGACTAAAGAAAGAAGAAACATACATGTTTTATTGTAAAAACAAGACGACACAAAAAAGACTTCGAAGTTACCTTCTGCGTAACTCTATAAGAAATAGAGTTCGTGATTGGGAGGATTAGTCTCGGCAATAAAAGTCGACAATTCCTTTTCATCTTTCGGTGAAAGAACTGGAGTGTACATAAAAACTTTTTCCCAGAGAAAATAGTTTGTATGTAGCTCTTGAAGCAGGCAGAAAAAAACAGTTTTTTTGAAATGAAAGATGTGAAGATAAATAAAAATTTCTGGCAGCACAAATTTTCTATGGCCCTCTGGGAATTCTTACTGGCACCTTGTCATCCTCCTTAATTTTCAGCCATTTGTCATGACGCCTGGGAGAATCAAAGAATATTCTGGAACGAAAATGTATTTTTGAGTGAGATGAGAATATAACTATAAAAAAGCACTAAAAAAATGCGATTTCACTTGTTGACAACAAATTTATATTCTTCTTCATTTCGCCTTTGTTTCCTCCAGCGCTTGCTTTTAAATATATGTCAGCTGGCGTGTTTTAAATATTCATTTATGCTCTTTTTCCCAAAAAAATGACTAGAATGATTACTTTTAAAATTGTTACCTCAAATTTAAAAAAGTATGAGCAATGATGTTTCTTATTCAGCAATTAAATATTATATAAAAAATAAATGCATTGTAAGTACAGCAATTTTTGATGCTTAGGTAATTTGAATGCAATTTTTAATACAGAACTCTGTAGTTATTGTGCAAAAGTTATAGAGAGCTGAAAAAATTGCATTCGTTTGAAAGAATTATTGCAAATATAATATTAAAATTTGCTAAGTTTTAAGTTAAAAGTTTTTGCAATGGAGCTATAAATTGATTCGAAATCTCATGTAAATATGAGTTATCAGTAAACAAACAAACGAAAAACGAATAAATAAATACATAAAACTTTAACGGTTAAAAAGTATGCAAAACCTCTGACTACACGTACAGTAAAAAATGTACAAAAATGGTAGCAACCTTACACCAAACTTTTTTATAGTGTAATTAAATTTATAGTTTAAATCATATACCTCATAAATAAATCTCACTATTTTTGCAGATCAGAATTTTTGGAATTTCTTTCATAAAAATCAGTGATTCTTGAATATATATGACTTTTTTTAAATATTTAATAAAATTGCTTCTTCTTTCACGTGTCACCTCATTGCTTTCTGAAAACTTTTATCTGGTTTTAAAATAATTTACTCGTATGGCAAGAAAATAAAACGGTTAGAGCACTTGCTTGACTAGCAGTTCTTCCAGGAGGGGGATCAATTTTTGGCTAATATGTGATGCTAATACGTTCAATTTATCTAAAAGAGCTGCATGAAACAACAAAAAAATCACTCCTAAATCTTTTGATGAAATGCGTAACATCAAACAAATGATAATTGTAATCAAATCTTCAGTTTCACAAAATTTTAATTTAAGGAATTTACCAAGAAACGTTTTTTCCGAAAACGAAAAGAGTTTCGTGAATTGTAATATAGTTACTGGTATTTACTACTTTAAAGACGTATTTAATAAGTTTTAAAGTCTCAAAATGAAATTGTCTCAAAAACTATAAACTTGGCTAATCAATCTTAATTTCGACTTTTGTTTAAATTTTTCAGACCCTCTGCTCTCTACCACCCACAATAATTCAGGATTTGCATGCAATTTTTGGGTCTTGCTCATCTTTCGTGTGTTTTTCCTTTTTTTCGAACGTGAACACTTTCAAATGTAGAAAAAAAACTACAAAAAACGAACAATATGCACTGAAAACATTTTTCCCTTTGAACTATATTTAAGGAACTCAAATCTATTTCCCTTACATTTAAAAATATTTAAAAGCAATATTTCTCTGTCATCACAACAATTTTAGTAAATTCAAACATGAAATACAGTTTTCACACGAAGTTAGACTTTTATTCTAAAATTACGGTAATGTAACCGGTTGCAGTCTGTCCATCCGATTAACCCTAAAGTTTATGGTTAAGAACATTTCTTTGCTTACTGTTTTAAAACCGTTTACAACTGGTACGGTTAAAAAACCGTGAGTACTAAACTATACGGTTTTTTAACCATTTATAACCAGTATAGTTTCTAAACCATAAGAATAAAAATTACAAAGGCATCGGAGCTCTATGGGTACTACGTCATTTATTCATGAATGAAAGTTTCGTATTCTATTAGTTAAGGGTCACCAATCGAGGATTGCAGGATACTAGAAACGCTTCATATATTGAAGAAATTGACGAAATATCGTGGTAACAAGCAAGAATTGCAACCCTTGTTTAGCCGGTCAAGAGATTGAACAATTAGCTTTTTCAGCTACTGTGTGTACCCTGCTGCATGAATCAAAATGCCTTCATAAGGTGGGCCTAATTCGCACGCATTGAATTCTGGTTGTTAAATCGTATTAGATAAAAAAAATCAAGAAACATTTTTTTCTCGCACTTAACAGCTTGAATTGGAGTATTATTTTGTATGGAAAATCTAACTGTTTTGGTAGAATATGGTATAATAACAAATATAAATTTCTATTTAACCATTTTTGCCGAAACATTTTTAACAGTGCAGTATTTCGTTTCTTATTAAATAAATAGTAATTTTCCCGTTTTCTATTTCTCTTTGAAAACACAAAATGTTTTCTCCTCATATTTAATGAACTAATAAATAATAATATTAATACCAACTATAAAATAGTAAAAAATAAATTATTAAAGCAATAAAAACATTTCAAATTACGGCTGTTCTGTCTTATAATCAGTGATTTAAAAATTTAACAGCTAGGTTGAAAATTTAACTTACGACATCAGCTTACTGTCATGAATTTAATTTTATTAAGAAATAATATGTTAACTAATATTAAAGCAGGATTGTCTGATAGAATAAAAACGAAAAACAAATTGAAACTTTTAATTTCCTAAATAGGTGAATTTGGAGTTTTAAAGATTACAAGTTCTATTATAATATGTACAAATTTATTTATTTAAAAGAACTTCGAACGATTGTAGCCGCGTTCATAAATTTTATTAATATTCTGCTATTGAAATTTAATATCTCTCTATCTTTTTTGAGTAATGAAGATTTATGTTACTTGCATATCAAAGATTAGTTCATAGATTCAAAGATTAGTTCATTAGATTTTCTTTATCTCGCAAAAAAGAAAATAGGCACAATTCATAGAATGTTTATGATGTGTATGGATTAGAATTTAGTAAAAAAAGAGCCAACATTTTACACCGTTTATATTTCAGTAAATAATCATTTTAGCAACAGTAATTAATTTTGAAAATGAAAAACATTTATTAGAATAGCATATTATAATTCATCTTCATATAATTCCAATTTAAACAAAATTACAAATCACTTCATCCCAGTTTTCTTCTATTTCTAAGTTAGTCAGAAAACAATATATGTATATACTTAACAACGTCCCACTCAAATTTATTGATAAAATTTAGAAAGTTATGGACAAGTAACAACCAGAAAATTTTATAACAGGAATTCCGTTCTGTTTACTTCCATTAGGTTCGCAAAGAACTTAGAAATTACAATAAGAAAATAGCAGAATGAGTAAATTAACTTACAGCTAGCGAAGAAGACGAAATACGAAATTAATCCAATAGATCAAATTGACAATAAAATAAAAAAGAAATGATTGCTAAGTAAATGACTATTAAATTGAAATAAAGAGAAAAATGTACAAAGTAAAAAATTCCCGTTTTTTCATATCTTCCACCATCTAGTGGTTTAATATAATCTGTTTTGTTGACACTACAGTTTCTTACCCTAATCATAAAAGGACCCATCAGTTAAAATTCTAAATTTTTCCATACAATTTTACTTCCCGTACAATAACTTTCTCTATTCGGAAATCATGTTATCATAATTTTTAGTACCTGCTCTATTTTCATAAAGATGGCCCAGTTTAAAGCTTTTTTCTGATTGGATATTATTTTTAAATGCAAGAGTTTTAAGGAAAAAAATAGTTTCAGATTTTCCGTCATTATAAAACTCTAGAGCCGTGGCTCAGGCTGACTTAGGAGATTGCTCACCTCAGG
Source organism: Parasteatoda tepidariorum (assembly GCF_982258835.1). NCBI lineage: Eukaryota > Metazoa > Arthropoda > Arachnida > Araneae > Theridiidae > Parasteatoda > Parasteatoda tepidariorum. The sequence goes on from NC_141756.1 coordinate 44,602,813, forward strand.
TTAGAGTCACAGTGCAGTTAGAATATCCATATCTGGTTACAAGTATAGAATTACATAGGAAATTTCAAAAATCTATAATGACTACGCATCTATAATGACTACGTAATAATTTAATTAGTAGTGAGAAAATAACTTTTTCCAGTATGACAAAAAAAAAGAAAAAGAATTTGAGGTTGTGAATATATTTTGCAAATCTGACGTTTTTGCTCATCCTGCAAAGCTGCCAATTAAGAGCCGTTAATTTCGCTGGATATTTCTTACAATGCTTGACGAACAATATCGCATACATCAATACATAGCTCTTGAAAGAACGGTATATTTATTCAGAAAACGATACTATTGTGTCTAATTTCGTAATTGAAAATAAAGTGTGTTCAAACTGATTAGCAATATTTGACTCTGGAATAACTAATATTAGCAGGTCAGTGCATTGAAAATTTGATAACCAGATCAAAAGGTGGTAGAAAAGCATTTTTTTAAAAATTTTGCTAATAATATTTTTGATTAAATATGTATTTTTAACACCTCAACTTACTTTTTACTTTTCTATAATAGATACTATATTAATAGCTTATTACATATTTTGATTTGATAAATTATTGATAGAAACATAAAAGTCTTTGCTACTTTGAAAAAAATATATTCGTTGATTGATTTTTATTTTATTTTGTAGCACTTCGAGGAGCTTCCAATCTTCCAGTTATGGTATACATACATGGAGAATCTTACGAATGGAATGCGGGCAATCCATATGATGGAAGAGTTCTGGCAAGCTTTGGAAATGTCATTGTTGTCACAATCAATTACAGGCTTGGAATTTTAGGTATTGTCTTATCTAGATATAATATCCATATGGTCGTTTTTTATACATTTAATTCATGAACGATATAATAATTCTCTTTTCACAAGGTTTATTTCTGGAGAGAAATAAATGAATAAATTAAAAATTTATGAATAGAGAAGAACAAATTAAAATTATTTAAATGGGATTTTTGTCATAAGACGAAGTCTTATAAATATTTTTAGTAAAAGTAAATAAATGTTTAGTATATTAATAAAAATAAATAAATATCTTTTTTTGCTGTCAGACTTGTTTTATTTGTTGAATTTATACTTCATCTTAATTATTATAACTAGATATATTATATATGTATATATACATAGGTTTGGTTTTTGTAATAATTTGATAATTTTATATTTCACAATGATGTAACTATATTTCTTTTTCCTAATAATTTTAAATCAGGGCTCCTTTCTGGAAATAAATAAAACGTGTTTTATTTGAATGCGTTTTCATGTCTAGAGTTAAATAAATAAAAATTAATGATTAGATACAAATGAAATTATCAAAATGAGATTTTTAAGTTATTTATTTATTTATATAAATATATTTCCTTCATTATTATTATTATTATTATTATTATTATATATATATATATATATATATATATACCAGGGACTATTCTCCTTTTACATATTATGCCTTTGTACATATTATACTAAATTTTTCAGAACTTAAGACTTTTGATAATTTTTTAATTTTTCAATTGCGCAAAAAAAAATTGCGATTTTCTTACGAAATTAATTGTTTTTGGGTTAAATGTCATAAAGTAATTTTTAATTTGACCTCAAGATATTTAATATTCTGTCTGATGCTAAGACACTTAAGACCTAGGAATTAATAAGTTCCAAAAATTTTTAATAAGAGAAAATCTTTTAAAAGAAAGTTAAAAACGTAATTAAATTATTATCAAGCATATTATGACATTGAAAAATTTTCAACGCTGAAGATTAAATTCAATCTGTTTTAAATGGCAAATTGAGTGTTTGTATAGGAATCATATTATTCATTGATAAAATTGGTTTTCTATTCATGAATAGGTAGTTTTATACAAAAATAGACAAATAAATTAGCTGTTATCTTCACCACATAACTTACTACTACGCATCTCATAGTTGATGCTGAGTAATTTTTCATGTTAACTTTAGTTGTTCTTAGAGTTAGTCATATAAATATAGTTTATATAACACACAATATGATTTTAATAAACAGTATTTATTAATTCCTTCAATTATATAAAAGCGTAATTTAAGTTAGAGAAAATCCTTTCACTACTTTTTATAAATATAGATTGATTCATGAAAGCATACTTTACGCAAAATATGTAATGGTCAAAAAATTTTAACATCACAAACGCTTTATTTATTTCATTTATTACCAAAATGTATGCCATTCTTATTGTTTAATGAAATTATCAAATTATTTATTCCTTCAAATTATTTAATGAAATTAAGAATTTTGCTGTTGCCATCGGCTAAGATACAATTCACGAGGTTACTTAAAAGATTTATTTTATGTAGACAATGAGATTTAAATGTATTTATATTAGAGTAATAACTTAATAAAAAAATTGTTTATAAAAGTTAATTTTATTTTTGAAATTAAAAACATTTTTAATGCAATTCCAAAATGATTAAATATATTATGTTATTGGATAATAAGATTTAAAAAGCATTTACGTAAAACAATTACGTAATTACGATTTAGTTTTTATAAAATGTTATTTTAATTTTAAAATCAAATCCTGTTTTATCATGAACACTTTCATTATTATTCCTTATTTTATAAAATAATGAGATTTAATATACATTTATATAAGAGCAGTACCGCATTAATTAGAATTTACGTGGGTAAAATATGGATAAATTAGCCACCAGAATGAGTTTAAAATTAGTCTCTTGTTTACCTCTATCGTTCTTAAGACTAATGAGTCTACGGAAAGCTCAAGAAACAATCTAGTTAGCTCGAAATATGCTCTTTTATCCACTGACAAAAAAAATGACCGAAATTGTAAAATTTATCGTATTTTTAGTTTTATTGGAACACTAAAAATTTCGATTGTTTTTTATAAAAGTGCTTTGGTTTTGATTTTGGAAAAATTATCAATAAAATATGGTTGTATTACTCGTAATAAAACTTAGTAAATGTGATAATTTTATTATGATACTTCAGAGAACGGTATAGAAAATATTTATGCTGTTAAATTAGCTCTTCTGTTTCGTATTTTTCACTAAATGTGTTGTAATAAGAACTATAATAAGAACTATAATTTAAAAATCCAGAAATTCCAACAAATCATTACCAAATGAATGGTTTAAATATCGTATGTTGTTTATATTCTGTAAACCAGAATTATGTATTTTTATTTGAAATGGCTTTGTCACACAGTGCTATGAATTTACCAGATTCTTTTTCTCCGTGTACCTATCATAAAGTTTAAAATCAATTGATGTATATTAATTATAAACATTCGGTGTAATAAATGTAAAAAAAAACTATTTAAAAGTAGCATTTTAGATAGATTTTTTCCCAAACATTAATAATCAACAAATAAATGTTCTTTAATTTATTTATTACAAGCAGATTATTTATATAAAATAAATGTGCATGATATTATATTTAAACTAATATATAAATTTTTCAAGAACGTCAAAATTCAAATTTCTACTAAGGAATGAAATATGATAAATAAGCAAATACTATTGATAAATATCATATATAGCATCAGAATAAAAAAGGAAGAAGAATTGAAGGTTCAAAAAACAAGAAAATAGACAGAATGATATGAATTATTTATTTTTCTGCTGTCTTTCTCAATTTAAACATTCATACATACGATGATTATATTTAAACTGACAGTTGGCAGATTTGAACAAAAAAATACTCGTTGCATCTACTAACGCAAAACAGAAATTTTAAAAATAAAGTAACTTAAAGTAACATTTTGAATGAAATATTTTAGCTATAAAAGCATTAAAAATAAACATAGAACTATTTTAGGAAGGTAATAACGTGCTTAATGTACAGGAATGATTGATCACAAGCCTAAAGAATGGTTAAAAAAACACACACATTGTCATTTAACGTTATAAAATTTTTACAGAGGTAAATGTCATATTTTCACTTGGGAATGAAAAATGATGAAAAATAGAATAACTGAGCATATTGATCGAAAAGAATATCTTTTTATGTTTTGACATATCTATCTGAAGATTTAATATAATAAATAGAAGCATGCCGTAACTGCCGAATTACCCTGTCATGATAACAATTGTCTTTTTTTTCCAGTTTTGTCATAATGTTCCGGGTAGCAAACTCTGGTTAGTCAGAAAAAAATATCCAGTATAAAATATCGTTTTTTCTTCCTCGCATGATTTATCAGCTTTTATTGAAAATATTAAATGATTTCCAGTCAGAAAATAGTTAAGTTAATTATCCATCGCTATAACACATGACAATTTCTAAAGCTTTTTCGAATTATTGATTTGCATAATATGCACGTAAATCAAAACAAAGCAAAATTGTGCACAAAAAAAGTAGTTTTCTTTTTAGAGTTTGTTCCTGAAATAAGAGTTTTGGTGATAAACAGTAGACAAACACAAAAGAAAACGAATTCGTAAAGAAAATTAGGAGTTTTCACAAACCTCATTTGTGACCCTTCAACTGAGGACTGAAAAACAACTTACTTAATTCAATCTTTTAGAATATTTAGAGCTATTTCGAGTCAAAAATCAATTATGAAAATAAATAATTTTGAAAGAAAAAACATAAATATTCAGTTTTGATGCCAAATGAGTTGAAAAAAAGCACACGGAGAATCATAATATTGTATATTTAATTGTTAATTGTTTTTTAATATGTTGTTTTTAAAATCTTTTAATTTTAATTAAAAACTAAACTCAGTGGCACGACAGCCGATTGAGGGCCAAGGTCTACTGTGCCCATCTCAGTTTTCTTCACCTTGGGCTCTGGGGTGCATCAGCAGAAGCTCCGGTTAGGTGGTCAGCCGAACACGGAACCCCCAGCGTTTAGTTCCCAAGCATGCTTGGTACTCATTTATAGATCCACTGAAGGGATGAAAGGCTGTTTTAATTTTAATAAAAATGTTTATTTAATATATTTTATTCAGCAACAATTTTACTCGATACACAATAGATCTACTTTTAAAATATTTGACTGTAGCTTATAAGAAACAACTATCGTTATATTTAGTAGTTAAAACATACTGATTTTAATTGATAAAGTACGTAGAAATTAGTAACTAAATACATAAATGGTATCGTATTATGTAATCAAAACATGTGTTTCTGAGAAATTAAATATCTAATAAATAATAATTAATTATGAATTTTTAAATTTTAAACTCTAGGTTTAAAAACAAAGACTTACCTATCAGAAGTTCCCGTATTTAAACTTTTCAAACTTAAAATTCCTTAATTTAGTGATGTTCTTAAATAGATTGTAAAACTTCAGAAATATTAAATGTCTGTAAAATGCACTGATTATTGAAAACCTTTAAACCATTTAATCTCATTATTGTTTTAGAAAACTATTTTCACAATTTGCTTTATTTATATTTTTAATGCATTTAAATTTGAAACTAAATATTTACTGAAACATGCATTGAACCAATTTTAATACATTATCTTTATCAATTACTGGTGTAGCATTTTATTTAGATTAGCAAAACAATGTTTATTATTTGCTAATATTTTACGTTTCTTAACTAATAGTTTATACATGAAATTAAGACTGATTAAAGAATATGCCAAGAAAATAATGAAGAAGCTTTTAGTTTGAAACAGCAAATAAAAACAATTAGATGAATTTGGAAAATCAGTATTCAAAGGAGGCAAGAAGGAAAAGCAAGAAAGTTATTAAGTTTGTTAAAAAACGGTTAGCTTCAGCAAATTAGCTGTCAATTGATGAATTATTATTTTATTTTTTATCCACTTATCTTTTTAATTTTTTTTATGACGGATATGAATCGAAAATCTTGACGGAGTGTCAACTAAAATATTTATGCTCCTTATAAAACATGTTTGTAACTAACTACATGTTATTACATTTTCAATATTTCAATTCTACATTTAATTGTTTTCATGTTTGTATATGACAATTCCCTTGCAAAAATGCTAGGTATTTTTGAGGCTGTATCGAAGTCGACAGTTTTAAAATATTCACCTGATTTAGAAAATGAGGTTATATTTTGTACCAAAAATTACCTCATTGATAAATCTTAATTTCAACTTCAATTTCACCTCATAAAATCATCCTCACATATAACCTAGGTAATACTTTTAGTTAAGATTGGTTGAAATTATTCACACCTCAAATATATCTATTTACCTTAAGTGTAGAAAAATAGTTTGTACACCTCAAAAATATAACCTCTCTAAACTGGTTGCTAAAAAGTATTTTCAAAAACCTCTAAACAACGTCAAGTGTACATAAACTACTTCATGCACCTTGAATAAACACCTTGAGAAGTTTATCTTTTAAGATTGCTTTTGAAGTCAACTTCAAATAAACCTTCAATCAACCTTGGCACCTCAAATTACCTTAAATATTTGTAAGGATTATTTCACATGAAAATGTCATTTTCAACATTATGTATATCAAATATTTTGCATTAAAAATATTTTGAATCAATTCATTACATTTCTTGTCTTCTTCAAGATATATATGAAACAAAAATTTTAAAATATGTTAATTCTACTTATATTTTACTTGAAATTAAGTTTATTACTATACAAATTATATAAAATAAAAATACTTTGAAACCAATACGCAGGCATTATTGTTACCGAATACTGTTTCGCGAATTTTACTATCATAATATTTACTTGTTTGTCCAGGACTTGAATTTCATTTTATCGGAAAATGTGAATAAAGTTTATTGCTTTATCTGCGTTTAAAGAAGTGAGACAAAATGAATATGTTTGTTTCCCTCTGACAGGCTTCCTGCCAGCCGTGGATCGATCTGCCCGAGGCAACTATGGTCTCATGGATCAGGTGGCGGCATTGCACTGGATTCAAGACAACATCCGGGAGTTCGGCGGTGACCCTGCCAATGTTACGATATTCGGACAAGGCTATGGAGCAGCTTGTGTTAACCTCCTTATGCTGTCGCCAATGGCTAAAGGTATAGAATTGTACAGCATTAAGTCTACTTTTCTATAAATAGATATGAGAGAAATCAATTTATGCTCATTAGTCCACATTACGAATGTACGTAGAGGCAAGGTTTGCTGTTATTATAATCATTAATCGAATGCTTTTAGTTTGGTAATGTTTGTTAAAACACTTTTATTTGTTTAATTGTGGACGCAAAGCACACAAATTAAAAACGAGTACAGAAATTTAGAGATTAGTTAAACCTATTAAGAATATTCTTAAATATGCCTAACTAAATAGACTTTTAAAAAAAAAGTTATGTAATCTAACTCTTTAATATATGGATTTAGACGCAAATTTTTTTATTTAATTTCGTGTTACGCATAAAAAGGAAAATTTTAATCCCAATGCTTTTTAATGTAATAAATATATTCCTGAATATATATTAGCATAGAAACTTTTTCGTTCAAAAAAATTCCCTTATTTCTGTTTCTAAGATATGAAGCTAACGAGAATTAAATTTGAATTGTATTATTAAATGTGCTGTTATTTGTAAAAAAGAATTTAAAATCAAAATGAGAATTTTTTTTTTTCTCTATTAATTTCATTCTTTGATTATATTTTCGTATTTTCTTAAATACATTTTAGTATACTCAAAGAAATATGATAAAAGCATACTAGAAAAAAAATTCGCTTATTATGTTACTTTAAGGTAACTAAGATCAATATGCAAAACTCCTTCTTCTAACTAATTACACATTTTTAAATAATAAACTTCCACTTAAGAAATCTGTATTGAAGATTTTAAATTTAATTGACAGAAATATTATTTAAATACAATTTATCTTCTATATAATAAAGTATTTTGATAAATCAATATTACATGTTATACTGTGAGATAGCTCAGATTCTGGATATAAACCATTAAATGTTTAAATGCGGAATTAAGAATTGAGAGAATATTTTATCGTTAAAATTAGAGACACCATATTAACCGTTTATACGGCCCATGTTAACTGTTATGCCGAATTAGAAAAGGGGGAACTAATAACTTGAAAATTAACTACTGAAGTGTCACTAAAGACAATAAAATAAAAATAATTGGGCTAAAATATTTTAAGTGCATTTTCATTTTTTGAAACATTGGAGTTTGGCAGGAGCCTTTTTTTTTCTAAGGATGGGTGCGATTGCTTCAGCTGCATTCCAGGTCACGTTTTCGGTCGGAACGAAACGGTATCCAATTAGAAAACCATGAAAGTGTAAAATATCATTTTAGGAAAAACATAAAAATTTTAAAGTTTTTTTTTCAGAAAATGATTATATATTGACAAGAAATTTAAAAAATTTATCTTCAATAGTTTCTAAAGTACGTTAAGAGAAAAACAATTCATACTTTCATGACATTTTTGTGAAATTGCTTCCAGCTTTTTCAATTATGTTGGCTCATCAAATTTCCCTTTCTTATTCGATTTTATAATTTATTCACACTTTCACTTATTTCGCTTATTATTTTCGCTTCCCAAATAGGATTTAATTTCCACTTCATCTTTCGCAACAATATTTTTAAAAAACAATATTCTAAAGACCTAGAATGGCATAACAGGTTAAAAGTTATTTTCCTACAAATTAAATTTCTGATTTATCAGGATCTATTCTACAAATAGATCTTTCGAATCTGAATACGAAAATCTTTTTTACAAGGCCATTGTCTGTTGTATTGTTATGCATCTCTTTGACACGGGGGAAAGAGAAGGCACATTTTGACAATGAGACAAATAAAGAAAGGACTTATATATACTTATATTTATCTTACTCTTTAGCAACAAATTTATCACGAAGTAAAATGAATCATAAGAATCAGAAAGGAAAACTTATCAATAGCAAGATTCTGAATAATACCATTGCTGGGAGCACATTGAAAAATTCCTTTGATGACAAATTTTAAATATCATCGTGAAAAAAAAATAAAAAGTAGTACAGTCCCCTGAAAGCCTTCTCCCTGTGAAAAAGAATTCCTCTTCACTAGAAAAAATTTTAAACAAACTAGAAAAACATTGAGTATGAAAGAGTGCATATCTCGCTATTTTCTAAGTTTAATTTTCTCTGTCATTCTGTTATCAACCAGTAGCATGTGCATGCAAAAGAACCATGTTGAACCCAAACGTGTAAATCAAGCATTTTTCCATTCAAAAATCATTATTTATCTTGAATAAGTGTCATTACACCAATAGAATAAAATGCACTCAGTACAACCAAATTTATCACCTGAGATCTAAAATTGGAACTCTTTAAGTGCCAATTATTCACGATTGAAACATTAGGTTTTTTTTATCAAGAAAATACCTACGATATCGCTTTGAAATTGTGTGGGGACATTTGTGATTATATCATTCGTATGCTGTGATAATGTTTTAGTGTAAACAAAAACACTTTTTAAGCTATGAAATATTTTTGCTCAAAAATGATGAAACATTTTAAAAGGTACATTGAGAAAGGTCAGATTAGCATTATTGGTATATGGCATCACGACTCTCCTTATGCAAAAATTTTAAAATATAATTAAAAAATAAATAAATAAAATGCCTAACCGTAAGGTATATTATCCCTTTAAAAGCTTTTAATACTGTAGTAGCATTACGAAAATTGGATTTTCGGTAAATTATTTTGCAAGCAAGACAAAATTTCATTTAAAAAAAATCATAAAAAATTGAATAATTATGGAAACGGAATCAAATTAATTGCAAAAGAAAAACTGCATTTTCTGAATTTCAAATGAATAATTCAATGTATATAATATTATTTGCTCTTTAAAGTATGTTTCAATTTAGGAACTTTGGCATAGGAGCGGCATATAAATGGCTGAAAGATATTAGAAATGATGTATTTTACAACTGCTTAAAAATTAAAACACACTTAATTAAAAGGCACTATAAACTTTTTTTTCCTATGTTTTTACAGCAGAAAATAAAACGATTTTTATGAATTAAAACTTAAAATATCAATAGAAATTGTAAAAAGAAAAAAAAATTACAAGTAATTTAATTTAGAATTGATAAATTCCCTAAACATTTAATGTGAGATACAATCCACATAGTCATATAAATTACAATAAGAATGGGCTTAGTTTATTCAGATTTCATGATTCGAAATCTCTCGTTTGTCATGGAATATCACGTTAGAGTTGATCTAACAAAATGAAATCATTATTTCATTTGAGACTACTATCGCTTAGTTAAAAAATGCAAATTAAAAGAGACTATTTAGATATTTAATAAGCATAATATTCAAAATAATAATATCTCCTATTATCTGAAGGTTGATAATGAGCCTCATTTTCATTGCCTCTTCAATTAAAATGTTTGCTTCTGATTGCATGTCTTAAAGGCTGTAGAAAGCTTTCGTTCACTTCAGTGAGATGCATGACTTCAGTTTCTTTAACAAGTAGGTTTTTAGGAGGTATGGTTGTTAATCATATGCTCAACCTCCTACGTGGAGAGCCAGGGTGTTACTTCTAATGCCTCCCCAGAAGAATTTATCTCCTTAGAAAAGCAAAGCAGGAACCAATTGATCTGGAAATTGAAAAACGTAAATGGAAAGGGATTGGTCATGATATACGTAAATCTGAAAATTTAAAGTAAAGCAAGTACATGATCGGTGCCCTCAGGATAATAGAAAAAGAGGAAAAGACTTAAAATTATTTGGTGCAAGACAATTGCAAGCGAATTTAAGGCAATAAGAATAACCTGGAGAGAATCAAAATATCTGGAAACAAATAGAGTGCGACGAAAAGCTATGATACAAGCTCTATACTTCAATTCGGAGTAAGAAGGAATATGTATGTATGTATTATCTGAAGTGCTAAAAGTATATAATAAGTAAAAAGCAGATTATAATTTTTTTTATTCAGAAGTAAATATTTTTCATTGAAGATTCTGTTAATAAAATACCTAATTATTCTGATTTACTATCTGTGAGTTAATACGTTAATCATAACGAAAATATTATTTTACTATTATAATTACTATTATCGCCTGAATTTAAAACTAAACAATTATATTTGGAAAAACAATTCACTAAAAAAACAGATTGTGTGACGCAATAAGAGAAATATATGAGTAGAAAGTAATTTTAAACATTAATAAAACTTATATCATCATAGCAGTTTAATTGGGAAACGACTTTTTATCTGTTTTGAATTCTTTTCTTCCTTTTTATACTTTCAAGACTTTTGATGTAGACGTAAATATTTATGTCTGGTAACATCTGATATCTCTTCTCCATTCTGTTTGAAACCGACTGAGGAGCTAGCTTATAAAACTAAGTTTTCCAGAGTGATAAATGAATTTTCCTCCAATAAATTACTAATTGTTATTAATTGAAACAAAAAATGGCTAAAGAAGTACTTGAAATTGCAATAACTTTTGTGTGAAATAAAATTTAAAAAAAAAATGCTTTAAGTTTACAAATAGAAATTTCTTTTTCTATCACGTCAAATTTCAACTCTGCAGTTGCATTCCTGTTAGTTTTAGAGTGACCCGCATGGCATTCTTAACTAAACAGTTAATAAATCTTAAATATTGATTATCCACTGTTGAATTTTTCATTTCATCACACTCCTTGCACATTTTTCAAAGCAATTTCTTCATCTCAAGCTTTCAAGTCTTGTTGCTTTTACGTAGAAAACAAAATACCAAAGACAATTGCCCCTGCGTCGGTTTATTAAACCTTAAATATATCAATCTAAAATTACAGTTTTAAAACAAAACTCGCTTTTAAAATTTCATAGGAATTATGATCATGGAAAAATGAATAATATCCGTGAAACTATTGAATTGGATTTGTACAACAGAGAAAGAAAGAATATTAATTATTTTACTACACAAAAGAAACATTTAAAAAATTTATGAAGTTAACTTTTATTTCGGTAAAGACGATACTAGTTTCTAAGGAAAATAAAACTGAAATATACAAAAAATCTAATTATACAGTTTCTTTTGAAATAAGACTTTTATAAATTATAATAGTTTGAAAACATAATAGCCGGCAGCTGTTACTTAAAGTCGTTAAACAGTGAAAATATATTATTATATAAATGTAATTCCACAATTTTTTAAATTTTTAGAGAAATGATTTTGCTTGTTAAACTAAATAACCGAATTTTAAGGGGAATTTAACGAACCTATGTATTTAAAAGTTTCTAAGCAAGTGTATTTCAACTAACAATGAGTAATTGGAAGGAACTATTATTTGAAAATAGTGAAAAGTAAAAAAATTTGTAATATAACCTGAACTATATACACAATTAGCATATTTTGACTTCAGCAAGTTAAATTTGTTAAAATATTAAATTTTGTTTAAAATTTTTGTTTTATAATTAAAATTATTTTGCCAGGGCAAATTTTATTTCAAATAACAGTAAACTGCTTTTGACTTCTTATTAATGTTAAATATTTGAATACTTATCACAATTTATCTCAACTCTAATAAGTTTAAAAAAATTTAATTCATAAAAAAATAAACTTGAGATTGAATTAAATGAATGAAAAATGTAGAAAAAAATAAAATTTTGTTTTCTTAAATTACCCATTTAATTAACTGCATCCCCGAAGATCAGGCACGTGTTCAGCATTATTAAGAAATCTTTTTTTCAGGGGAATTTAAAAGGAAATCGTGACCCGAAATTTTTATTTTGATAAGGAAATGACTACTTATAATTCTTTTTATTTTTTAATTACTCTCGTTAACTTTGATTGATATATTTACGCAATGACTAATTAAAACGATAAAATGCTTATTTTTATGGCAACAGTAATTGCCTTCCTTTTCAATAAACAGAAATTAACTTTGGAATCATTGGCGAAACGTAATTATTTGTGCAAATATTTTTTGCATTCTGATGAACATACTTTAAAGATGTAAATAAGCTCCTTAACTAAGTAATTATGTTTATGGGGTTTGAATTTGAGAAAATTTTAATTCATTGTGCTGAAAATGGATGTAAAATAATAGTGGTATGATAAATAAAAACGCTATTTAATTTACGTAGACATATTTTTTATCTATCTATTTATCAATCTATCTATTCAGTTATTGAGCTTGTGTTTAAGGTTGCGTTAACTTTGGTACATTTAAATTTATGTAATGATTGTTTTCATTGTTAAAACACTATTTATCAACTATTCAACCAAATAGGAAGAACTTGTTAAAATTGAAACATAAATACAGGCAAGTTTTATGCAGTTATCAAAAGTATGGATTTCAAATAGGGTACTGACATATATATATATATATATATATATATATATATATATATATATATATATATATATATATATATATATATATATATATATATATATATATAATAGAGAAAAAGAATCGTCCGCATGCGAGAGTTGTTCGTTTACGGGAAGGGTACGCTAATTAAGATGTTAAAAGCCGTAAATTGTTTTGTTAGAATAAATGCGATGGCATGGAAATAAATAAATAATCTATAATAACTACTTACAATGGTATTTTGTGATGTACTTTCTTCAATATAAAAAGAATATATGAAAAAGTTTGATATTTACACATAATTCTAAGTGTAGCTACAGAGAAATGAATATGTTTTCTTATTAACACTGACATTCAAGTTAGTTACACGAAACCAAATAGGCTCTGTTGGTTCTACATCACTTTCTCGGTGAGTTTAATCATTAGGTATGTAACCCTAACACCTCCCCATCACATGGTAGGAAACGTAATAATACATCCTTGAAGATAAATTTTCCCCGATGCATAGAAAAAAAGAAAGCATCAATGCATACCTGTAAGGCACGATGCTCTATGAAGTTGTTATATTTAAAATGTTTCCTTTACATGAACATCTCGATGACTATTTCTGTTCACTTTTTTCTTTTAACCCGACCGTGTTAAATACAGTCTTCAAATTGACAAGTATTAAGAAATTTTGGTGGGGGGGAAGATGAATGATCTCTGTAGTGGGAAGATGATCTCTGTAGTGGGGAAGATGAATTGCGAGCAATTAATGCGTTACTTCAGCGTGTGGTTCATATCCAGTATCATCCAGATGAAAAGATCAAATGAAGCCACCGTCAGAAAAATATTTCAGACATGGCCAGTATTCACATGAAAAGTACCATTTTCATTCCTTTCTTTTCAAAGATAGAGGATGGTGACAGGAGAATGATTGATTCTTTAGTAGTGAAATAGTTTTACAACTTAGCAATGTTATGTATGTTAAGTGAAATCTCTTTATTTTGTTTATGAAATATGTATTTTCTGTAAAATAATCTTATTAAAGAATGCATAATCCTTTGCATCACATGAATGACAAATAATATATTAAAAAGAAACAACTTAAAAATAATCCAAAAAATAAAATTAAATTTTGTTATGCAATGTATATATTGCATAACGTAATATTGCGAGATATATATTTAATTCCGTTCTCCGATCTAATGTTTCAATGAATAGGTCAGAATAAATTGAACACGTTAAACAAATAATTGAATTTTATAACTTTATCTACGTATTTTATTTATGAAACACTATTTTTTCTGAAGTGTAATAACAAAGATATATAGATTATCAAAACAATTGCACACTTGATACCCGAGCAATTTCTAAAATCTATTTAGCACATATAATCAACGTTTGAAGTTAAGGAAAAATTTGCCAAAAATTATACTATGTTACATAAAGTATACATATTTGTAATGCCATAATAAGCATTACATATTTCCTAGCTTGTAAAATTTCTTTCGTTTTACAGTCAGATAACTAATTAAGCTAATTTTTTTAAATTCATTTTTAGTAAGAGCGAATGAAAATATTATATTCTCAATAAATGTAACGGCTAACTTTTTTATCTCAGTGCATAACTAATTATTATTCAATATCACGACAACTGAGCATCAAAATCCATTTTTAATCTTTCCTTCATCAACCACATTAAACATTAGGATATACGTTTTTAGGTTTACTTGAATTTCCAACGATGATCTTATTGGCTCTAAATCTTCAGCCAATTTTTTTAATAGTAATATGATGCAACATGATTTTGACTAAAATGGGTTTAAATTTGGCTGTATACTTTTTCGATAAAACGCCTATAATGGATCTCGCTAGTACTCAGAAATTGCTGATTAAATACTACTTTTATTTTCGCTTTTGATTATACAGGTCGTGTAAATTCATCTCTCGCGGCCTGTCTTGTTTATAACAAGTTTCTTTTTATTTTTCTTCTCGAGATCTGCAACGAAATAAAATTATTTTATGATTTTATACCTGTTTTCATCATCTTCCTCAATTTGTCAATCTACACCAAGATCTACCACATCATTTCACATTATATTGTTATACATAACACTATATTTTTTATTTTGTAAATTTATACTATGTTATTAAAACGTAATCATTGTTTTATTTCTATCTTTGATCCTTAAATAATCACGAGAACTTCCAGACATACGTACTATAGCAAACATACTTTTCAGGTCTATTTCAACGAGCTATTATGCAAAGTGGATCAGCTTTGAGCTCCTGGGCCATAGCACGAGATGCTATTACACATACTAATTACATTGCCCGTGTTTTGGACTGTCCTGCTCAAGATAGCACAGCACTGGTTGAATGCATGCGAAAGAAAAAACTCGAAGACATCATGAGCGTGTACATTCAGGTACCTGATCATTTATCTGGATTCGGTCCAACAGTGGATGGAATTGTTCTTCCTCGCGACCCTGCTGAAATAATGGAAAAAAGTTCTTCACTTTTTACTCAGTATGATCTTATGTTCGGTTCAACCCGAGTGGAATCATATTTTCAGTTTACGGCAATGGAAGAAAAGTTTGGAATAGACAGTGGAAGAAGAGATAGATTGTTGAGAACATTGGTCAGGAATCTTTACACATATCATTTGCAAGAGGTGAGTAAAAGGATTTTTTAGTGCTTAAGTGTCCTACTATAAATGGAATACGATAAGCAAAATATGTCGAGGTGCACAGGTAGATTTTATTCTGCAGTTTGCTTAGTAGTTCGCTAGAACTAGAAAAAATAACGACTCCTACTATTGAATGAAAAAAAAAGTTTATAACAAAACACTTAGAATTTCCACAAAAAAAAAATAGTGTATATACATAATGCTAACTCATTCAATATGATTAGTATGTTGGTATTGCTTTATAATTTAGTAGAATTGCAAATGTTAGTAGCAAGAATTTTAATTTAAACATTATAGTTTTAATCAAAATTGATTAAAATTCAACATGAAAAGCTTGGTATAATTTGACACTTATCAAATATGATCTTTTGCAAATATGGTGTTAAGTACGAAAGCAAACGCTCCTTTTGGTAGATATACAAACTTCTACAGACACAACTGTTTTAACAACACGACTGATTGACTGTCCCATTAAGTTTTTTTAGAATATTTAAGCATGTATTTTTGACTCTTATATCCTATTTTACTTGTATCAACCTAAAAGTATTTTGATTTTTTTAGTTTTCTCAGCTCAACATAATAATTGTTCTCTTACAACAAATAACAAGCGATTACAACAAATATTCTAAAGCTACTACCAAACTGAAACTGCATACGATGTTTTAGAAGCCTTGGGTGGTATTATTGTACCGGTTTTAGGCTTCAGTGTTTCTTTTGTTAAAGTTAAAAATTATTAGTATAATACTAGCTAAATAGATCGAATTAGTATAATCCCTTTTGCAAACCTACAGTGTTTTTCTTTAACGATAAACTGATTTAACCTGCCATGAAAAAACAGTTTTTGAAGTGAACGTTCCAATAGCATTTTTAGGATAATGAAAAATATACTTCTGATTCACTTAGCTTCCTTAATTTGTTTCTAGACGAATTGTTATCTAAGAGCATTTTTATAAGTTTTTAATTAAAAAAAAGGTATTTTCGTTGGTGAAAAAAAGCATAAATACCTATGCATCCAGTTGAACGTCAAATACATGAAAAATGTAATGAACGGACAATTCATAAAATAAATCATCTCGTTTATTCCGTCTTGCATTATGCGATTCACTTAAAAGTAGATAAAAAGTAAATAACAACATCAAAACAGGCGAGAAAAAAAATTTGCTTCAAATAAACTAATAAAATAGTTAAAAGACTATCACAGAGGGACAAAATAAAATTAAAATTTTTTACAGATTTTCTAAGATTAATAATATATTTTTTTCATATTGACATATATCCTACAAGGATGTTTCAAGCATACTTGGTTAAAGTTTCTTTGGCAATTATATGTGCCCCAAATATTTGTATATATTAATGATTATATTCATACTCCAAGTTATAAACTAAGCCATGCTATCCTCTTTAAGCGATTTTTCGGCAACTTTATTTTTTATACTTAAAGAACGAAAACTTATTTTGGTCCACAGCTAAATTAAGTAACATTTTAAAACAATTTTATCAGCGAAAAATACTAAGTGTATATCTTTAAGAAAATCAGATTTTAGCAATAAAAGGGCTGTTGATATAGTTTCATTAGTTGTATTAAACGAATTTCATTTCGTTGAAAGGAAGTTTCTTTCTTAAGAAATACTGCAAGTATTTAATTGCTCAAATGATAATTTTAAATATGTAAATTAACAGTTTCAGAGTATTATTGAATGACACATTTTTTTTCACTTTTGAGATTTAAAAGGCAGTTCTTATTTTCAATTCCCTTTCAATTTATAAATGCTTTAATAAATTGCATATAATAGTGCTCTTTTATAAGATAATTGATAATATTTTAATTTGCTTTATGTTTTTCTGTCTTATATTATTAGTTTCAAAAATGTTTACAATATTTAAGATTTTCATCTTTTAAAAAGTTTTTTTTTATCCATTTATGAAGAAAACATGTATTGTAAATTCCGAAAATTTAAAATATAGATCCTCTTACACGTATTACAACTGCCAAAAAAATTAAATTAGCGTGCAATAATAGTGCTTTCGTGAACTTTAAATCCATATTTATTAATTGAACTAATAATTTGTAACGTTACCATATACGCTGTATCGAATTTTATTACCCAAAATCAATTATTAAATTAATTATTGTTAAATTTTTTATAGAGTCTTTATAAGATAAAAAATGTCGAATTTTTACTGAAACTGTAAATTTCTTTAAAATAAAAATTTGAACTAAACTCTTGATTCTTTATTTTTATCCTATTTGATTTACCATTTCTTTCAATTAGATTATTATCATTATTATATTCAAAAATGCTTTTTAATATTTTATTCTCTGAATTTAAAAAAAAACTAAGATTTAAAATTTACATGAATGCAAATGTACAATGACGATGCAGCAATATTATATTTATGTTTATTGTGTTATTTTTATTATGTTTAAAACCACTTTTACATTAAATAAGCTTTTAAAGCATTTTTACTTTAGATTTTCTTTAAAAACATTTGCAACCCAAAAATTGAATGAATATAAATGAACAATACGCCAAAAAAAGTCAATCACCTTGAATACTTTTTGATCTAATGATTGGATCGTCAAGTCTTAGGATTCAATGTAACGGTTCAAAAGGGTGATCTCAAATATGCTAATTAATTGGTGCAGTCAATGTTTTAAGTTAAGAAATCGGACATAAAAACATACTTTCTCTGAATAAACATACGTTATTTTTCAGCGGATTCATATTTCTGACCCCCCAAGATTTATGGGGTAGCCGCAATCTTCGAAATAGTGTCCCCATAGTTTAATCAGAAAAGCTATCCAACGTTTGAACCCCTTTGAGTCAGTTTTATTTTTCGCATATTTCGACATATCCCGATAACTTTTTTAGCGAATTGGATTAATTTTTTTTTGCGCATGACTATTAAATTCGTTTATCAAAAGATTATTCCATGCATAAAATAAAGTTAAGTAAACATTTATGACTTTCTTATTATTTTGTTTTATTTACTTCTTACTGTCCAAAATATTTTGAAGTGTATGATATAGAAATTTTACATTATTTTAAGGTATCGAAATTGTCCGGAAAATTTACATACTTTGAAATTATGTAAAAAACTTCATACCTTACAATTCACTTAAAAAGTTCTTGAAATACGGCGAAATATGCAAAAAGTAAAATTAACATTAAGGGGTTCAAGCAGTGGATTGCTCCCCGTACCAAACTATAGGTACCATATTTTCCCGATTGCAGAAATCCGTCAACAAAAAAATGTGTTTATTAAAAAAAAGTGCGTTTTGCGTTTGATTTCGGTACTTATCGTCTGCACTAATTGATTAGCATATATGAGGTCACCGTCTCGAGCCATTATGATCGAGACTAGAACGTGAAGATCCGATCATTAGAACCAAAGGTGATTCAAGGCGGTCTGTTTTTTTAAGACAATGGTGTTGCGGGGACAATATTTCACTTTATGTTTATTATGTTATTTATAGCATATATATTTCCTTTATAATATTAAATAAGCTTTTAAATATTTTCTACTTTGGATTTTTAAAAAAATCAACCTAAAAATTATATAAATATAAATGTACAATGTTGCTACAGAGAGACAATATTAATAGCTTTATGTTTAATATTAACGTTTAAAATATAAAATTCCAACAAAAATTATGCTATTAGATTTAAATAGCTGCACAGACTTTTTTTAAACTAAATACTAAATTAAATATATGTTCTTAGAGAATTATTATGTGGTAAAAATTTTAGCATTTTTATAAGAATTGCATGCTTTCTGTGGACAGAATTTGAATAAAATTCTTGATTCTTTATATTTCAATTTATGTTTTGTGAAATATGCTCTGCATATTCTTCGGAAGCACAGATGTGGAAATATGTATCTTTTGGGAATCATATATTACCAGCTCAAGAAGCATTATCCTGGTTTAGTGAAGTTTTGTCTAATCTACATATTTGAATAGAATTTTGAATAGGATTTACATACATGAATTTCAACGCACATTTTAAAGAAGTCTAAATGTGAAAATGACTCAAGTCTTCCCCAGGGAAAAAATACGAAATGTACATGACGATTAGTTCTCATTTATGAGAACAGTTTTCAGTAAATGTCATTTTAGTCCAAATGTATATTTTGATCTTGTAACTTAAAAGAAAAGTACCACAATTTCGATATAAGATTCGAAACTAAAATTTAATTGGTTAAGGGAATTTATATTAAATAATGTGTTTGTTTAAATATCTAACTCTTTCAGTGTTAGATATTTAATCTAACACTGAAAGAGATCAAAGTTATACTTGACTGATATACAAAGTTATATTGTATTGACAAAATGTCATTCCCCAGGTGTGGGCATTGGAAAAAAAACATTTTTTTATTAGAATACCAAATTTATTGAGCTAGTGAGTAGTACAATAATTTCGTGTCCATTTCATATTGGTTTTTGAGGCATTTTCATTAATGTTTAAGGGTTATCGTTCGCACAGAAGTATCATAAACACTCTTTTGAGCTTGCAATATTCAAATAGCGCTAGTTTTTATTACTGTTTGTTGCTTTAAATTATGTATTTACTTAAAATTAGAAAACTGATGATTCTTCCGTAATTTTTTCCTTCTTTTCACATCCTTATTTCAGGCCATTACCCATTTAGAAATCTATACTTTTAATAACTGTATTAAATTGCATGTATTTATGTTTAAATTTTAACATGTTTTTTTTAAATGTTGAATAGTTGCTAAAAATTGTTTTAATAATGAAAAAAAAACATTACATAAATTTAAATATATCAAAGTTAACACAAGTTTAAACACAAAAATCAAACGCAAACTCTGTTTATTTAAGCTTCTGAACATACATCAATAAATTTTTGAAATTAATTTTATAATAAAATCGCTCTTTATTCAAATAAATATAAAGAGAGCTTAATTGAGTAAACGTCTAATATTTCTAATAAATTACATTCACTTTTGAAAATAAATGTATACTGACTTAAAGACAAGATTTTTCTTTGTATTCAATTATATTAAACAGAAAGTGAAGTAGGAAACGTAAGTAAATGTAGTTTGAAATAGTTACCAAATAGTTAGTTCTTAACTATTTATTATTTTGTTTGTTCTGTGTACTTTACGTTGCTTTCTTCTTGGAAACTTTTACCAAAATTACAGATATATTTTGCTTTCAACTATTTCTCCCTATAGACAGATGTTATTTTGATCATCCAGTTATTTTGATTATCAAACTTTTTTACATAACTGAAATAAAAACAATGTTTTATCCTTTTTATGGATAAAAACTTATTTATCATTTAACGTGTTTCCTTAAACTATACATAGATCAAATAAGCATGCAGAGAGTGGAATGAGAGAACTAATGATCACAACAGAATGGTGTGAGGATAGAAATTCTCAAAACAAACAACATTCATAATAAATGGGTTTTTAAATCAAAGGGCAAATCGTGACAGGGTGTTTGATACATGAAACCGTCTTTTCGTGTCTCTTAATCAACCTTGCTTTTATTTCTTACTGGAAGCATCACAAAAGACATTTAGGAGTTGCTCATCGGCATTTCAGCCCGAGTTGGCACCAGAACTGCAGTCGGTCTTAAAGTGTCAGGAATCTTTAAACTCTTCACTATAGAAATTTTCATACCGGCAGCAGTCTATCTAATTAACAGTAAAGTTTACTGCAACGAACATTTTTTACCTTTATGGTTGTGAAATCGATTACAACTGGTATGATTAAAAAACAATAAACAGATTATACACTTTTTTAAATATTTAAACATTCGCAACCAGCATGGTTTCAAAACCGAAAAGAAAAAAAAACTCGTCACTGGAGTTAGCTTAGCAGATTTAAGGTGCTGCCATCTAAGGGTGAATGAGAGCATCGTATTATTTTAACTCAGGGTCACAAATTGAGGAATATAGGAAACTGGAAACTCCTCATGTGTTGAACAGAAAAGATGAAATATTGTAGTGTCAATGTTGGAATTCGAGGCTCCCATTCTGTCGATATTGACAGACTAGCCCTCTCGACTCTAACATTTACGCACTGCAAGGAATTCAATGACTTCATTAGGTGGGCCAAGTTTGTGCGATATAATTCTGGTTGTTTAACCATATTATTTGAAACCAGTTAATAAACGGTTTCTCTCCCTGTTGACAGTTTGAATAACATTTTACTTATTGTTATTAGACTGTTATATAAATTGTTACTTAACCATTTTTTCCGAGAAATGTATATATAAACCATTCTTTGGCGTAAGTAGTTTGTCCTAGCGCACCCTATTTCCCTTTCCAGTGGCAAATTTTAGCATTGTTTCTCTCTGTATATTTAAAAAAAAGTAGCTAAAGTCAATGCCCTTTCATTTACTGAAAATAATTTGTTAATTTAGTTTAACATTTTTCATCGTTTACTTTTTAGATATTTTTGACTGTCGTTAATGAATACATGGATTGGTCAAGATCTTATCTGCAGGCAATGGATATTTTTGATGGTACTGCCGACGCATTAGGAGATGCATTAGTTGTAGCCCCTGTCATCAGATCAGGCACATTTCATAGCGGTGGCATACCCAGGGAAGATTCATACCCAATGCCCTCCTTACAACCCATTGGAAGTGGCAAGAAGACATATTTCTATATTTTCAGTCATCAATCTGAATATGGGGATTATGCTTCTCGACTTGGCTGTATTACAGGTGAAGATTTGGCTTACGTGTTTGGAGCTCCTTTAGTGGATACATTATCTCATTTTTCAACAAACTACACCAGAGCTGAAGTAACACTGTCTGAAATTACAATCACTTATTGGACCAACTTTGCAAAATTTGGGTAAGTGATGCATTAATTGCTAGTACGTTTAAGAATATTAAAAAGGAGTCTTCAGGGTTTGAAATTCGTGCTTTTATTTTCACACCTGTTCTTCACTTTTTATCAATCATTGCATCAAAATATGCACATTTTTAAACAGTTTCTATACTCCTACAGTTGGTTTGAAATTTAGTTTGTTTTCAATACAACGTTTTCTGTATGTACTTTAAAAATAGTTTTTTGAATTGCGGATTTTAAAGTTAAATGAAAAGTAAATTAATGTTTTTAGCAAAGTCTAAGCTCACTAATATTACAGTAAAATTTTATCTTATTCCCCTTTTTGCATCCTGGACTGAATTTTTCATTGTCTAATCAAATAAATAATAAACAATAACACTATCACAAGCCCTTTTTTTTAAAAAAAAAATGCGATTTCCGAAGAGCAAATAATTCTTTAATTAATGTATCTAATTCTTTCGATATCACTTTATTCGCCTTAATTATATTTCTGAAAGTTTGCTAAATGTCAGAGAAAGTTTCATGAATAAATAAAAATAGATCATGGATAGATATAAATAATTTTCGTAATAAACAAATAATTTAAAATCAGTTTCTAAAAATGAATAGATAATGAAATGATTCAAAGAACTATTACATTTGTGTTTGGAAATTATAAAAGAATCAATCATATCATTTTAAGTATAATGAATTATAGCAAAAAATATAATTAGTTAAATAAATAAATTTGAAACTAATAAACAACATCTAGAAACAGATAAATAAAAACATTCATTGAAATTTTTTTCATTTATAAGAAAAACAAGTAAAAAGTGCATGAAAAATATTAATGAAAATTAAATTCAAAATGAGATTATAAATACACAATTACAAAAATGAATTTACTCTCTGAAATAAAAATACTCAAAATTTCAAATAAACAAACTTGAGTGCCACAATTTAAAAAGTTACAAAAAAGGTATCAAAAATGTATTAGTTGTAAACTAGGTATCAAAAACGCTGAAATGAACATCAAAAGGGGTAATTAGATTTCAATTATAGAAACTAAATTAAGCTTATTTTAAAATTAAGTGTACCATGGGAAAAAAAGGATTTTTACTTTTCTCAAATCCGAAACTGAAATATAAATGCTGCTTTGCTTTTTATTTTAACTTATAGAAAAAAAATAGAAAAATTAACTAATAAAGCCCTTAAGTATTTGAATCATTTATTTTCAAAATTATTCATAAACTCGCGAATCTTAATTTTGAAAATCAAATAACTTAAGAGCCAAAGAAATACAAAATATCCAAATAAACAATCAGTAGCTATTTATTTTCCAGATGGAAATTCAAAGATAAAAGCGGTTCCTTTTAATCTTTTGAAACTCCACTTAAATTCCTTTGAAATTTTTGAATGAAGAAAATATTACTAAGCGTTCTTTTTTTAAGAAAATCCATCTCAAAAATGTTTCATTAAGAAAATGTGTAAACTTTCGGAGATGCGACAAATAATAGTCATTCAGAAATTCAGACGTACTTCTCGAGAAAAACAATGAATAATACGTGGACTTCAAATTCAGAAATAATAAAAAGTTAAAGAAAGAAAATTTTCGGAAGACGAAAAAAATCAGTTCTGAATTCATTGCTTCAAATAAAGAAACCCTTACTTCAACCTTTCACATTCTTTGAATAGTAATGATCATTTTGTTTCTTCCGATTGTAGCAGAATGAGAATTTTTCTCTATCGCTGAATACAGACTTAGAAAATAAGGGAGCATTTATGCTTTTTTTTTCTCTGTCTGTCGGATAAAGTCTCTTCTTTTTGATTTTTTTTTCAATTCAGTTTCGATTGAACCTCTTATTTTCTGCTCAGTAATCAGAATTTGAAGATAGGCTTTGTTTAGGCGAGGGAAGATATTTTTAAGATGAGCCTTTTAACTTGCAAATGGAATAATATTTCTCATTGCCTTTCTTGAGAAGTTTTCACGTCCAGTGAATTTGTTTCTCTGCTTCATTTTTTTCAAACAAAATATTATATATACGATGGGCCTAGAGGATAAATGCTTATATTTGCCCCGAAGAAATGTCTTAAGATTTTGAAAGCTTTCATTTTGAAACAAAATTGGTGAATCTGAGTACAGTTCTTTGAAGAAGAAAAATACGATGCATGTTGAGTTACATTGTTTATTTATTCAAAAAAATCTATTACATCATTTATATTCTAAATAGTTCTTGAATGGATAGGATTAACATTTTAAAAAGTTAAAACTATTGATTAAAAATGGAACTTTTAATTTTGTGCTACTAATGGCGTCGCTTTTAGGTGTAAATAAACTTTAATTTCTCAAATAAAATGCAATTGGGTAAATCTAAAAAAAAATATAATTTTATGTACAAAATTTGAGTACATGTTTTATAGGGAAAGGGAGATATTTTTAAGATAGGCTTTTTAACTTGCTCACGAAATAACATTTCTCATTGCTTTTCTTGAGATATTTTTATGTCCAGTGATTTTATATCTGAACTACATTTTTTCTCACAAAAAAAAGACGAGGAATAGCTATGTTTGCCCCAAGGAAATGCATTAAAAATGTGAAAGCTTTCATTTTGAAATGAACTTAAATTAAATACGATGAAAAAATTAAATACGATGAATACTTAACGATATATTATTTATATTATTTCTTTCATTTTACGTTTCTTTCTATTTTTCTTTCTTTTTATCTTTCTTTTTTTATCTTTCTTTATTTATTTTTTTCAAGAAAGCTATTATATTATTAATATTCCAGATAGTTTTTGAAAGTATAGGATTAGCATTAAAATACAAAATTTATAAATTAAATACACAATTTTGAATTTTGTTTTATCTCTTCTAAGTAAAAAGAACTAACAATAAATTTGATTTTCTGAAAGAAAATGAAATTGAAAAAAGACAAAAAAAACAAACAGTTAATAGTTACACGTGCTTGGAAGCTGAAAATAGTCCCTTTTTGAAGAGAGAAAATATTGTTAAGATGATTTTTTAAACTTGCAAATGCAATAATATTTATCATTGCTTTTCTTAACAAGATTTAACGTCCTCTAACGTCTTCATTACTTTAAACAAACTATGATATTCACGATGTGCTTAGATAGGAAAGGCTTAAATTTTCCACAAACAATTTCTCGAGATTATAAAAGCCTTTATTTAATTATTAAATTATTGAATCTGAGCGCTGTTCTGAGCAGAAATAAATGAAAAACATGTTCAAAAATGCTTTATTTTTAAAATAAACTATTATATCTTTAAAACTTTTAATACTTTTGTAAGTACTAATTCTGACAATTGATTTGCGTTTATGACTACAATAATTTGCTTTTAATGCGAAAAAAATTGAAACTTTTTATGAGTAAATATGTGAAAAGAAAGAAAATATGATAAAATTAGTAAATATGATAAAATTCGTGTTCATCAATCTATTAGTTTTAATGCAGTTAATATAATGAATGTTAGAAGATGAATAAGCTACATTTTCAAAGTTGTGTGATTTTTAAAACAGAATATCAGTAATTTTAAGTTATCAATGTCATATGACATATTATTTAAAAATATTTGTATCAGTTTTTTCTGAAAAATTAAAAAAAGGTGATTAAATATAGTATTTTTGAATTTATTGTATTAATGATGTTTGTCCTAAATATAAAAACAACTACTTTCTTAATGAAATGTAACTGATTAATAGTATAATTAGAGATATTAGTATAAATATTTCACCTCACACAAGATATTCCTCATATTAAGAAGTAAAATAAATAACTTTCTTTTGTATTTCAAAACCCTTAAATATTTCAGGTAAAATATTTTGGTAAGTTCATTAAAAACAATTCTTTTCTTTTGAGAAATGTTTTGAATTTTAAAGAGCAAATTTCTTTGCATTTTTCAACAGTTTATTGTGTCTCATTATGCATCATAACTGCAATAGTTGCAATCATAATCGGTGCAAATTTTTTTATTTGGTTTAATATATATATATATATATATATATATATGTAGCAAAATAAATAAATACAAAAAAAACGCGAAGAAAATTACGAAAAACAATAAGTTTCACTTGTTGCGCATAAGTTGCAAGTAAATAGAACTCATAAGATAAGTTCAAAATGAAGATATATTTTCCAGTTTTTTAAAAAAAAATTTATCCCTTTTTTTTCCTCTCCAGCTGCTTGTTATTTTTTTTTGATAATTATTTTTCTTTTTCCGCTTATTTACATATGTCTGTAATTTTCCTTTTTTTATCTTCATTTTGAACTTATTTAAATTAATTACGAAATTTAAATTAATTACGAAACTAGTGATTTACAATTTTAAAAAAAAAATCGTTCAGAACTGCTCAATATATGTATTTAAGTTAATTCTTTTATACAATGGATGTGCAGAAAAAATTAAAAAAGGTTTTTCATCATTTTGTTGAGATTCGTATTTGGAAACTAACTATAAAAGCTTTATTCGTATATCTTAACAATTTAAGAAGTTAACGATAAGTGGTTAAGTGGATATTTGTGGATAACGGTTTATCCACAAATATCATCTGGTACTATTAAACAAGATTTATTAAAAATGAGACCGGCATTGTGAGGTATCACCCCCATAAATGTTTGTTTTCTTTTGCATGTTTACTTTCTGTATGTCACCAAAGTTTAGTTTCCAGACGATTATTGTAAGGTATTATCATTTGTTATTAATTTTGTGGTATGATAAAAAATAAAATTTGTGAAAAACCCATGACCATTTTAAGCTCTTTTTTTCTAAAAGTATAAAAACTAGTTAGAAATATGCTTCTAATTTTTAAATTTTTCAGATATTCAAATCAAATTTTTTTCAGTATTTGCTAAATACCATTCACTACAAAATTATGAATAAACTTTTAAATTTTTTTTCAGTGCTGCACATGCACTAGTTTAAATATATTATAAAAGCACTAGCTAATATAATCATAACGTTTGTAGTTTTAAATGAGTTTTTTCATTTCTTATAAAGCAGTACATATTTAAAACTTGAACTTAAAAAAACATTGATGTAGTACTTAACGCGCAAATGTATACCGGGCTGTGGCCCTTAACTAGGAATAGTATATATTTCTGACATTTATTAAAGCGACTATGTGAGCGTCAACATTTGCCGGTGAAAGTCAACAACCACGAATTTTGGTCATTCACAGTTTTCGGTCATTTACAGCAACAAAATTTAAAGCATTCGGAGGTTTGAAAGACCTGCAATAAATTACGAAGGAAGAAAAAAGTATTTTTGAACACACTATGCCAGAATATCAAGCAATAAGCTTGTAACTTGTATCTATTACTTTATTTGTTGTTTTTCAATAGCTTCGTAAAGTTTCGTAAACATAGAGTAAATATTTATAGAAATATGAACTGTTTTATAAGAGATGAAAAAATTCATTAAAAACTGATAGAAACGTTATGATTATATTAGCTAGTGTTTTTATAATATATTTAAGCTAGTACAAGTGCAGCACTGAAAAAAAATTTGAAAAGTTTATTCATAATTTTGTAGTGAATGGTATTTAGCAACTACTGAGAAGAATTTGATTTGAGTATCTGAAAATATAAAAATTAGAAGCATATTTCTAACTATTTTTTATACTTTAAAAAAAAAGCTTAAAATGATCATGGGTTTTTCATAAATTTCATTTTTTATCATACTACAAAATTTAATAACAAATGATAATACCTTACAATAATCATCTGAAAACTAAGCTTTGGTGACATACAGAAAGTAAACATGCAAAAGAAAACAAACATTTATGAGGGTGATACCTCACAATGCCGGTCTCATTTTTAATAAATCTTGTTTAATAGTACAAGATGAAATTTGTGGATAACCCATTATCCACAAATATCCACTTAACCCTTTATCGTTAGCTTCTTAAATTGTTAAGATATTCAAATAAAGCTTTTATAATTAGTTTCCCAGTACGAATCTCTACAAATGAGGAAAAACTTCTTTTAATTTTTTTCTGCACACTCATTATATAAAAGAATTAATTTAAATACTTATATATTGCGCCGTTTTTAACGATTTTTTTTAAACTAGATCACTAGTTTCGTAATTAATTTAAAATTCCTCCATTTATTTTTTAAATTTTATTGAATATTTATGAAGTTATAACAAAAAAAACATAAGGCGAAAAAATTGATTTCCTATAAAAAATGTCCATATTTCCATAAATGTGCACTCTAGGCTTACGAAACTTTATGCAGTTATTAAAAATAACAACCTAAATAATCCATACAAATTACATGCTTTTTGCCTGATTTTCTGCCATAGAGTGTTCAAAATAATTGTTCTCATTCGTAATTTATTATAGGTCTTTGAAGACTCTGAGAACTATCAGTATTATTGCTAAGCTTAAAAAATAGCATGAACAAAGCGTCTCTATACTTACAAAATAATTATTTAAGTATTTCTTGAGAATTTTAAAAAAAATCAATAATTTAAATTGGTCTCTTCCATTATTTTAGGGAGGTATATATATATATATATATATATATATATATATATATATATATATATATATATATATATATATATATATATATATATATATATATATATATATATATATATATATATATATATATATAAGTGTGTGTATAAATGATGAAGAATGAGCATACAAATTTAGACAAGAACAAGTAAAATCTTACATACCTTTCGCAGAAAAGCATAACAAATTTATAGAGTAGAAGAAGGACGTATACAAAAAGCATAAAAAATTAAAGTAGTTTCGAATTATTTTGCTATCATAATATACTTATCTAAATAACTTAGGAAAACAATAATTACATACGAATTTAACAAAGAAAATAAATGGAAAATTTGTAATCCACGCACTAAACGCAAAAAAAATGTTTCTTATGGATGTTTACTTTTAATTTATTATCATCAGTTTAAAAAGATGTTCTGAAGAAAGCGTGTTAAGTATGCAAATGGATTTTTCTTTTATTTTTCTCAGGTGGAAAATTAAAAAAAGAGCTTTAAGAGATAAATAATGTAATTATAAAACCAAATGCTCAAAAAAAATATCGCATTAAAGAATACGTTATTTTAATTGCATTTGTTTTCATGTCCTCTATCTGCATTATATTTTGTTCCTAATAAAATCGTAATAAAAGCTTTAGTTTGTATTTTTGATCCTACTCTTCAATTTTTAACTGTGAACTCTTTTTAACTCTCAATAATCAACAATATATAAGAATTGTTTAATGTACAAAAGAATATATTAGAAGTTCTTAGGTGGCACCACGTTTTGCACGCTGCTGTCGTCTACACTAAAAATGAAACAACAATTGAGGAAAAAATGCGGCTTCCTTTGTTTTAACTTTCTGTTTTTATTAAATCTGCTAAACCTTTAAACCTACATACTATGATAATGTTAAACACCACAAATACTTCTCGAGCTATTAAGTATTCCCGATTTTGTCTGTCCGATATTGACCGAAAATGTCTGCCAATAATTACTGAAGGAATAATAATTTAGTGTTGAAAAAAGATTATCTTTTTATGGATTCATTTTGTAACAATCTTTTATTTCCGCTCTTTTGTATGAGCAATTCAGTATTTGAAACAAAACTAAACGAAAACAGGTCACTGAAATTAATATCTCTCTCTCTCTCTCTCTCTTTATATATTAGAGGAGTTTTTTGTTCATTCTTTCGAAAATATTAATCCGAGAGAGTGGAAATATAAAATTAAATTAGTGAAGAATGAAGGAAATACTTCGTCTACTACATTTTAGCAGTAAAATTAAGAAGAATTATGCATTAATAATGAATAATTCTATATAGTTATTACTTTATGGTTAAGTTGCGTTCTTGTTCGTCTATAGTTGCTTGTAAGATAGATTTAACAGGATAAATTTTTATTTTGGAATAAGTAAAATGACATAACATGTATTAATATATTCTAAGAAGAGCCGACCGGCAAGTAAAGGGGACAGGGAACTGTCCTTGCATCAGAAAGGTTCTGGGTTCGAATTCCGGAAAAGGCATGGATGCTTCTTTCTCTCTATCTATGTTCTATGTCCTTTCACCTTTATGTGTGAATGTGACCCGCCCTATAAACGGATTGTGGTAGTGCGACGTGGACGACGCTGCTCCACCGCCTGTGGCTTCGTCACAGGTGCCCACTGGGTAACAAAAAGAGAGTAAGCAGTTCTGTCATTTTCTGTGGCCAATGGACAATAGTTCCAAGTGCCCGCCATAAAAAAAATATTCTAAGAGTATCAACTTTCTTAAAGTACATTTATATAAATAAAATAGTAATTTCAAAAATGATCGTACTCGTATTTACCATGTTTCATGATTCAAAGATTTATCCCCCCCCCCCACCCCGATTAAAGCTAGGGCAAAAAAAATAAACATTTAAAAAATAATAAACACTGTTCTGATGAATTTTTTTCCCCAATAATTTTTTATTTTTTGCTATTTTCCATAGAAAACTTTGGAATTGGGTAGAGTGAAAAAAGTGGGGGAGGAAGGAATGGGGGGAGGAAAGAGTGAGAGACTGCCTGGGAGACTGCAGCACAGACCTTACAGGTGCAGATGAATAATGAGTGCCAGCTGTCACTTTGCACTTGATAAGAACAAGAAGTTCTTTTCTTATCTCTCCGCACTTCACAATGCAGAGAAGTGAGGTGCATCCAGCGTCCGGTTTTGCAGAATATTTGATTTCTGAAACTTTACAAAAGATGACAGATAGTTAGAAACGAAAAACGTTTTTCGAAGAAGCATAACATTTCACGAGAATATGGCATATAAATTGAACCACAAAATGTTTCAGAACATCTTAAAATTACTAAATCAACATGAGCTCTAGCTGTTAAACAACAAAGAAGAATTGAAAAAGCAGCTGCAGACTGCGGTGTGATAAGAAATCGTCGAAAATCAGAAAGCCATTTAAAGCCACACCTCTCTCTGTTCCCGAGTGTGACTAAGTTGAACGGTATAACGTCATTTGTGCAAAGGAATATAATGACTAGTGGATCTCTAATCAAAGAAAATCTCGTCAACTTACCGAAAAGCATAATGTAACGGACTTTCTTGCATCTACTGATTGTATTTACAGTCTTAACAAAAGATGCGATATAGTGCAAAAAATAGTGTGCGGAGAGACGGTTTGTTTAAATGAAGGTCTAACATAAGATTGGGACGGAAAAATTGTTCAATCTGATTGTAGGGTATTCATAACCAAACAATTGCAACGCTGACGAAACGGGATTATTATATGACTTTTGCCCTAACAAAAAAATTTCTATAGGTATGCTAAATGCTTTGGTCTGGAAAAAAACGCAAAATGTTGATTGAGGTTTTGCTATTATTTAATATTAATGGAACTGACAAATTGAAGCCATTTTTTATCAGAAGGGCAAGGATGTCTTAAAAACTTAAAGATCTTAACGATTAAATAAAAAGCAAAAAAAAAAAACCATGGCTGATGTTCACCCAATTTACAGAGTTTTTAAAATCCTTAGATAAGTCTATAAAATTATAAAAGAGAAAAATGTTTTTGTTTATCAACCTATGATTTTGTTAATAGACCCTAACCGTTCATGTAGCATAGAAGCAGTGGGTTCGAATACTATGGTAATCATGAATGTATCTTTATGCTGTTCTAGTTCTCCTCTAAATTGTACTATCATTCTACTTGATAAAATGCTTGTATGCCGTAATTATGTAACTAAGCACGTAAGCCTGTAGGCATCTATGCCGATAAATAAATAATTAAAGATACATCAAAAAGTTAAAAATACTAAATAAATTATAAAATAAGTGAGAGTTCTGACAAAAAATTCAGTAATTTTATTGTGATATTTTAGAGCATAACATAAAAACCATTTATTAGCCATTATGAACCATTTTATAAGTGTTTTTGGCCATTATAAAACATTTTTCGTTATTGCATTTGCACAAAATTTGTGATAATAAGAATTTTATTTTGAAAACTAGACTTTCGAGGAAACCGTTACGTTAACGATTGGTAAAATTGCCAAAAAATTGGTATTAATATGGCATGTATTGGTTTAATTAACAGAATTATGTCTTTTTACTAGAAATGCCTTTACATGAATGGTAATTTTACTTTGAATGCAAATGAATAAACAGAATATTTAAATTACCCAACTAAAATTTAATTATATACGCTTAATTTCATATTCATTTTATACATTTCAAGACGTAAATTAATTATTTATAAAGTGTGACATTTGAAGTTAAAACTATATGTAATTTTTTTGACTAATTAAAAATATTTTTAAATTTTGGAAGAAAAGTTCGTTAGCTACCTAGCAATCTTTCCGTTTGATTTCGAAAACCGATAATGCTTGTGTTGAATAATTTTTAAACCTAATTAACTGTGAAAGTTATTTTACTATATATTTTGTATTAACACGATTATTAATGTAAATTGTAAGCAAGTTAGTACTTATCAGACAGTAATTTAATAATGGTATAAATAGTATCATTGCAAATAAACAAAAGTAAATGATGGCATGAGTGGATCTGAAGATATTTTCCATATCATGAGACCTATGCTTCCTTGTAATTGAAAAATCAACGTAAGCGACAAAAATTTTAAAATGAGATTTTCATATATTTGACATCTTTGTTTAGTAAGCTACATATTAAATTCTTTTTTTCAAAAGTAAAGTTTGTTTTATCAGTTTTTTGAAATTCTATTTCAGCGTTTATAGCATTAGCAATAGAAGAAAAATAATTGTCAAATCACTTTACTCGGAATCAATCGTGAAGCACTTACGTCGTTTTTTGAATTGCACGTGAATATGATATACCATACAATATACTGTAAATTACGTAACATATTGTGTATGTGCCATTTTCATAGTTATATAGTTAGTAATAGTTTAAATAATAAAATATTTTAGCTATAGAATATTTGCATTTCAGTAATATTATTTAAGAACAGTTGTATTGTAATATTTAATGAGCATACAAATTGAGAACTACTTGTAAATTAATTATTATATTATAATATATATATATATATATATATATATATATATATATATATATATATATATATATATATATATATATATATATATATATATATATATATATATATATATATATATATATATGCAACAAAATAAATAAATACAAAAAAATACGAAGAAAGTTAAGAAAAACAATAAGTTTCATTTATTGCGCATAAGCTGCAAGTAAACAGAACTGATTAGATAAATTCAAAATGTAGATAAAACAAAGAAAAGTTATAGACACATGAATAAGGGGAGGAATAATAATGAGAAAAATAACAAACAACGAATTAAGAGAAAAAAGGATGAAATTTTTTAAAAAAAAAACTGGAAAATAAAAGATATAATCTTTTCATCAGCCCACATGATTATATCTGCAAAAAAGAGTGCTTTTTGTTATTGTATCAATATAGCCAAAGCAAAATATATTAATACAATAGTGTGAGGAGCACTCAAATAATTTGTTTGCAAAAATCCTTCCTTTGCTTCATCTACATTTTGAACTAATATATATATATATATATATATATATATATATATATATATATATATATATATATATATATATAATTTTTAAGCATTTAATTTGCAATTAAATATAACATTATTTTTTATTTCTTTTTGTGAATAATTATTCTTTATGTTGCCAAAAGAATATGGAGAAAAAATTTGATCATAGAAAAACATCATTTGTGCTTCAAAATGTCCTTCATTGGTCTGATAGAAAAGACGCGTTTCCCAGTACAACATCGAAGTCTGCGATCAGTGAGCTAGTGGGTGACCACTTTGATCAGCCTGCTTATTGACCGAGTTACACTCTATGGGTCTCTATTAAAACGCTAGTGCTACCGTAATGTGCTCGACTTCGTGCGCAGGTCATCGGGCTATACCAACATAGGAATGTCATCCTCTCCACTGATGATCAAAGCTGTGAGAGCATGACTTCAGATCATCCACAGAGATATTTCTCTGATCATCGCAGTGGCTCATTGTGCTGCTCTAGTGCGATATATAGAACATAGTATTATAGAAGAGTGCGTAAATATAGAACAGTGACATCGGTTGCAAAATATTTAAGAAAACTTGTAAAAGAAAAATTAAATAATTAATTTTGCATTTGTGTGCTAATTAATTATGTACTTTCTTTAATATTGCTCTCTTTTTTGCAGGGATCCTAATATTATATCTCAAGGGGGAGAAGTACACATGGATAACATCAGAGGAAGATATGACAGAATTGTTTGGCCGTTGTATGAACCAGTTCATCAAAAATATATTAGTATATGTGAGTAATATCAATAAGTATAATTTTTGTAACTTCATTTAATTTTGTCATGGAAAAGAGATTCAGGTAACTTAGAAAACAGATTCAGACATTTAGAAAACAGCGAATTACATGACTTAGATTAAGAATTGGATGTGACTGTAACAATTCAACTGGAAAAAAATTGTTTTGCCGATTAAAATCTTTAAAATTTATTTTATCATACTTTTCTATACATACTGTGTATTCTTTGAAGTATTCGAAGAATCTTATTTCTCGAAATATAAAAAAAAAGGCAATGGAAATTCATTATTCAGAATAAAGAGGAGGAATATTTTTCTAATATGCAGAATCCAGAAAAAAAGGAAATTATTTCCCCCCCCCCAAAAAAAATAAGAACAAAAAGGATATCAATAAAAAAAGAAGAAGAAAAACTGGAGATTTGTAAACGTGAAGTTCATTTCCGTTTTAAAATGAAACTCTTAAACAAAAGCAGAACACGTTTACATTTATCTTAAAGAATATTATTTAAATAAGTCACAGTTAACGTTAAATTCACATTATTAGAGGGCTGCAAACGATTTTTAAAAATGCTTTTTTTCGCATTAACGAACTTGTAGTACCAAGAGTGTTAAATAAAACGAGTTTGAGTCAAATGATAGCTGAATTTAGCTTGTATATAATGGAGAAAAATACAAAATTTTCTAGAAAAAAACATGAATAAAGCTGAAATAAAAGTAAGTGAATGTATATACAATAGTTTCTATTCAGTAAATAAACATATACTTCAGTGTCTAAGATAAACACTTACGAAGGGAATTAGCTACCTAATAGGGAAAAGCAACACAGGGAGAAAGGTGTAAAAAATAAAATTTAAAGGATTATAGAACATTACAAAAATTCGTATTATTAAAATCATTAAAAGAATTAAAGGAAATATTTAAGGCATGGAATGATTCCCAGAAATTAAGGTTAGTGAATGAAAAGCAGATTTGAATTATATTAAAGCATTGAAAATAGTTGTATCCGAAAAAAAGCGATAATAAAGCAAAGGTAAAGGTACATGATTGGGCGCACTGTAGTGTCTGTTCAATAAATAAAAATTTTCTTCAGTGTCTAAACACAAAATGACAGTAAAAAGTATTTGAAGACAGTAATGTAAAGTACATGGCAGTAAAGTAAAAGAGAAATGAGGTAAACACGCGCAAAGTGATTTAACAAATAATTAAAGACAAACAAGTAAGGTTAAAAAATTAGAGAAAGGAAACCGTGAAATTTAGGGGGAACAATCCAGGGCGCAAGATACAAAAACTAATTTTTTTTCAGTTTTTAAAACATTGCTAAAAAACATTTCAAAAGGTAATCATAATGTGATACAAATCAATGTTTAAACGATGCAAAAAAAATAAAAGGTCTTTTGCAATCTAAAAAATTATAAATGAGAAAAATGCAAAAATAAAATACTAAACCAGTTTGATTATGGGAATAAAGAGAGAGAAGCTTAAAAAAAAGTGTTTAAACAGGTTTTTGTGTTTCATACAACCTCTTCCTTTAGTTCTGAATTGCTAGATTTCAGAAATATTTTAATTTTATTTTTTTGCTTTAATTTTGATTTGGCGTTCGCAATGTGTATACTTTTTTTCGTCCTTCTTGAAAAAGATAATTCACTCGTTGTTCTAACATAGCTTTAAATGCATAGTTAAACCAACTTCCATATTTTCCACTTATAATTCTGCAAAAAATCTAAAGATAACTTGTGTTTTTTAATCTTACCTAGTTTACTTTATAATTAACAAATAACTATTTTCGGAAATTATCTTTTTGTTTATGTCTAAACTGTTAAATTCTCTTTGTTTATTACATTTTTATTATTTTCAAAATAATTCAAGCATTTTTTTTACGAAATTAGGTGTTTCTTTTCAGATTTAATGATTAAACTTGAATTTTAAGTAATTCATTTTTCCAAAAACAATTAGACACACAAAACAATCACTTCTTACAATTAATTTAATTTAATTTTAAACAATCATCAAAATTAGCAAGCAGCTATATTGGGATATATTATTATTACACTTAAGTCCAATTTCCCTGAATCCGAAATTGATTTTCAGCAAAATTTCTTACATTCTTTAAAAACAAAATCTGGAAAATAAGTATTTAAATAAGTACTCTTGAGTGTTCTGAAAATTTCTTTGAATAACTAGAATTTTCTTAACGTAGTATAAAGCAGTTTTATATTCATGCTTTGTCGGTATTTGCACTATTTTTGTTATTTAAATTAAACTAATTTAATCTACAACTTATTGGCTATATTCCTTAGATATGTACTTTTTTTAATTTCGTTATTTTTGTAAATGAGTTAAACAAATTTTTTATTGCATCGGTGCAGAAAACTAATTTTTATTTTTAACCTAATCTTTTTGCAAGAGTAAAATAGAAAAAAAAAACTTATATTAAAATTTTATAAATGAAAGTAATACTATACGTCAGTTGAGTAACATCATCCAGCATAAAAACACTTTTCCTTAACATAAAAGGTGAATACACCTCTTAAGAAGGAACAAACAGAAAAAGATTAAGGAATTTGAATTTGCAATTTAGTTTTTTATTTTGTTTTGCAAAATTGTGTTTAAGCTTTCAAAGAATTAACGAAGTGGAATGCATCCAATTTCGTCATTAGAATCAAAATAATCAGAGCAAATGCATTAAAAGTGTTTTCTCAAGTTGTAACGAGGGATTAAAGTTAATTCCTCAGTGATTTGCAACCGATTGCATATCTGTAGACTTTTGTAAATTTTAAATTTAAAGTAGTCTTTAGTATGAAACATTGTAGGAAACTAAATCTCTAAGTTAAGACTAAAGCACGATGCATCAACGCAGAAAAGAGTTGATTTGGTAAATTAACCATTACCATGTACAAGTGAGATTTAACGGGGATTTTACTTAAACGTAGATTACCGGTTGAAACATATTACTTGAAAAGAGAATGCAATACGATAGGGATTAATTGTAATCTCTTTGCAATTGAAAGTACTCTTGGAAATTTGTATAAGGGTATAACGTTATATTAGATCGTTAAACTTATTTTCTGTTGATTAATCTGATGCTTTGATTTAACATTTAAAATCTCTTTCTCCAATCTTTTAGAGATAAGATACTTTTCAGTCATGCTACATAATACTGTTAACAAATATTTGTAAAATATTAGTTGGATAAGTATTTAATACACAATATTCTATTATTGAGAATAACTTTAGATCTATCGCTGCTGTACAGCTTGTCTTAACAACAGCAGTAAAATTAAATTCAAATGAAATGTAAATGTTTTTAACATAGCATTCACTCCTTTTATTGAAATAAACATTGACAAGCAGGAGCAATAAATACAACGATTAAATCATTCATCGTATAAATTTCCCTGTTTATTACGGAGTTCCAACTTCACTTCATTTTCTTGTCCGTTTGATCTTTCGAACTATTTGCATGACCAGAAGAGGCTAATTAAATTATGAATTTAAACTGATTTAAAAATTTAAATCTTAAACTTTAGGAATAGCATGTATTTTTATAAAATGTATTTTAATTAAATGTATTCCAGTATTTTTTAAGGTCTTTATAAATAAATTCATTAAAACAAGTAATTACAACTTTCTGTGATATCGATTTTAAAAAGAGTGTTCACCAAAAAGTAACATCCAAATCAAAAAATTGATCTATTAAGATGTTTTCGTTATATAAATGTAAACATAAACATGTATTTATTTTTATTGTTATCTTCAACACCTGATTCACTTAATAAAGCAAATTAAATTCAAATAACTCAAAGCATTTTTATGCAGAGTTTTGACATTTATAAAGTACCTTATTTTTGGAAGATTTTTTTCTTAATTGAAATGCGAAAATCTATAGTGTGATAAAAAAATTCTCAATAAGAGTGTGAAAATGTTTAATAACTTCTTCACCCTCTATTTGAATATATAATGATTTCTAAATCTTGTTTTTAAACATTTTAATAGCTTCTTTTTCAGACAAATTTGTTTGCACTGATTCTAAGACACTTAAAACCATATTATAATCATTGAACTCAAAGGGCAACGTTCTCCTACAGTAAAGGATTTATCATAAGTAAAAGAAAAAAAACTAAGAAACCATTTATTTCACGTTTGTTTATTTGAAAAGTTGTTTTAAATACTGAGGGAGAAAAAAACGATACGCATCATTTCTTTGGTGACATTGTGAACTATGATGTTCAAATATTTTAAATATATTTATTTTTATCCACTTTGGTTCTATAGTTTCATTTATTAAATCAGTAAGTTTTTAAACTTCAATGAATTTTGCTTTGCTTTAATATTTTTTAACGAATCATGATTTTTTTAAGAATGAATTTCGCTTTTAATCTAAAAAAATAATTAAGATTAAGCTATCGTACTTACAAAGTTTAATTTTATAGAAATCCTGTTTTGTACTTAGTATTATCAGGAGGAGGTTTAAATTAACGAAATATTAAAAAAGGTTTAAGCTTTAAATTTTGCAGGTAGAAAAAAATAACTGTTCTTAACAAAAATTAACGAAATGGTACGGAATAAGGGAATAAAGGAAAACGAAAAACGGAGTAATGGATAACATAATAATCTTATAGCTACTGCTCTTATGCTATTAAAGCTTCGTTTTCTCAAGGAAAGAGCATTTTTCAGTAATTTTTTTTTAACTGCGCTACGACATATTCAAATTAGTGCGTGATATATATTTATTCCTTGACGTTGTGCATTTTGACATTTTTCTACTTCTATGAAAAAATTGAGTTTAACAAGCAACTTAACAATTTAATAAATCATGTTACTGAAGCTTCGCCGATTCTAAAGAGCTTATTTGCAGACAAATTTTTTTAAAATCTCGTAATTTTTTCTAAAATATCATATGCTGTCAATCGCGTTTTTTGTTTAAAAAAACTTGCCAAACACAAAAAGTATGAAAAAAAAGCGTATAATTAAAAAAAAAAGGAAATTATGTAATTATCTCAATCACAATCGGTTTCTCAGGTGGTTGTTGCTTAAATCCCTTGATGCGAGCTCTGTGTTCATCAAATTGGAGAAAAACTATTATCTTATTGTTGTTGTGTCTAACATTTTCAACTAATTATTTTCTCAGCCTTATAGAACTTCCCCTTGTTTCAACAATCATAATATAATTTTAAATGTTAGTAATATTTCAGAAAAGAAATATGTTTTTTTCTGGTTGGGTGCTAGTTTAAAGTTTTATCAATACTCTTGCAATTTGAGCAACATAAATTAAACATAACAGATTAGAAATGTTTTAAATTTAACAACAGAAAACCATTTACAGAAAGAATGACACATCATTTATTTACACATTTAGATCTCTTAAAATATGTAAAATATAAAGCAGTGTTAAGCAGCTCTTTTAGTGTGTGTCCTTTATTTTCATTTACGTCAGTTCTTAAAAGATAATTACATTGAAGCTTATTAACTGAAACACTAAGATATTTTGAAAAGAGGAAGAATTAATTACTCATTTTCATCATAAAATATTGCTTTAAATATTTATTTCCATCCTAATTAGCAAATATGAAATGTAGAAAGACAAAAATAGCAGTAAAAAGCAACTAGTTATTAATGGTCGTATTCTTTTGTTCTAAGCATTGTTGCCTAATTTATTTGACGTCAATTCCTATTCAGGAAACATCTTTGTATTCGAAGAAGTTTCAAATGATAAAGCTCCAAACATTGTTGAGCAATTTATCAAAGGAAAGCAATGCAAAAAAGTTATTTGGATGAAAGCTGCTACTGAAAAAGAGAAAACGGAAGTTGTTTTTTTTCTTTTATCTATATAAATTTATCTTAGTCTGTGTTATACTTGTACGACTTTTTTAACTCTGCTGGATTTGTTTACAGAGACATATTTTTTAAATATTTTTATTGGAATTTTGAAATAAAAAAGTAGAGTTGTAGAAAATAGATATTGTAACAGAAGATCTAAAAAATTTTTTTGCGAAACCAAATAATTGCACGCCATTTTTAATAAGAATGAATAGCATTTGGTGAATGAAAATACTTAAAAATAATACTAAATTTTCTGAAAGTGTTATTTTCCCCCAATATAGTAGCGTACAGCTGATTTATATTTCATATTATTTAAAGTTAATGTACTCTTACCACATAAAGTTTCAGTCAAAGGGTTCATGGAGGTTGGAGATCAGTAATATGTCAATATTCACATCTTCTCAGAAAAGCTTAATGAATGTCTGGGAGAACTTTAAGACGTTATCAGAGATGGAATTCTAGTCCTACAAAATTACAGCTTAGTACCTTAACAACTGCGTAACCAGAGCTTTTAATCGTAGTCTATTCACGGTCATTGTTGAAGAAATTGTTGAAGTTTGTCTTAAAATATCTTTGTAGAATCCATTTGAACATACAATCGATACTCAATATAGCGACTGTTTTCTAAGTGAAAATGGATGTTGTAATATAAGGATACTAAATCGCAAAGCAAACATTTACACATAATTCATAAATAACCAACTTATTTTAACAAATATATTATTTATTTATCCACATCCTTCTACATATTAACTTTTTTAAGCTCATGATGTTATACTGAAGACGCTCTGGCGCCGCAGTTGGTTAAGTCGTGGCGCACAATACTGATTGGAGAGCTGGGAGTACTGGTTTCGAGCCTTGTTGCCGCACAAAACATCCGCCGTGTGTGCGCCCTTAGAGTCACCGGATAAGAATACATGATTGTGTATTTCTTTATTCATTCATAGAGAATTCGAAATGTTGCAAGCATATTGAGCGGAAAAAACAAAGATTTAGAGGTTTGAATCATTTTCTGGAACTTTTTACTATAGATTGATCCATTGTCAGTGGACTAATCTTTGTTATGAATGAGCAAAAAAGCCATCAGTCTACTGCGGGATACTCATTACAGAGGGTTTTGAGAACCATTAATCATTATTTTTTGAAATATATTTTTTAATATAGCCTTTAAAGTAAATAACTAAATGAAATGAGAAGAAAAAGAAGATCACGTAGCTGTTCATTATCATCCCTTGCCTAGCCACGTACACATGTGAACAGTGTCGAATATTTTCCACTTCTGGCCTTCGAGTATTCGGATTTATAACGTTCTTTTATCGTGCCTCAATAAGGGTGATTTACCGTTGAAGAACATTTTTAAATGTCTCTCGAAATGCTATATATATATATAAAAATTAAAGATTAGAGAAGAAAAAAAAATTCTAATAAAATATTAAATATAATTTTTTCTTTCAGCAATGAAACCCAGAATACGTGATCATTATCACGCCCATCGTTTATCCTATTGGCTCAACCTCATCCCACGATTACATGATTCCGGAGATGGAAATACTTCAATTCAACATCATCGTCTCCATGACCACGACAACCCTTACAGCTACGATGGAGTTGTTAGACACCGAGACAATTCCGGCAGCCTACATCCCGCTCTAACCACTCCATTTCTCGAAGAAGAACCCGTACAGATTCTGGAGCCCCAACCAAATGATACTGCTTCCAAAAATGTGAGCATCATGGTTAAGATCGATACCGAAGTAGTAACTATGCCGGATAAGACTTCTCCTGGAATGAATGGGACTCAATCAAGTGGAAGTGAAGAAACTGTGTATTCCACTGCACTGATTATCACCATTGCAGTGGGATGTTCCCTTCTCATACTAAATGTCATCATATTTTTCGGAATCTATTATCAGAAAGAAAAGGATAGTTTAGAAAAGAAATTGCATAAAACATATTATGAGGTAATAAAAAGACAGGAAATTTATTTTAATGCAATTTTTTATATGCATACATATTTTTTTTTAAATGCATATTTTTAATTTGATAATTTTGTTACAGATTAACATTCCAAAACATTATTTCACGAAATTTCAGCTGTTTTGCAAACTTAATTACAGTATTTAACATACCGAAACTTCGGGTGTCAAATCCGTTCTACCCTAAAATCCATTATTACCGTAAAATATTAAGCCATAGTTTTAGCAGTTATGTATACTTAATTAAGTAATTGAGTGATTTTACCGTAGCTATAGCTGCAAAAATTGCGGTACATCAGATTTCTTAGTCCCGAAATATGTTCCGATAAAAATGGATTTTATGATGAACAGTGCCAACAACTTTAGTGTCGGTACATTTTACCGTAATTGATCCAGATTTTTTACAGT
Organism: Parasteatoda tepidariorum; assembly: GCF_982258835.1. Lineage (NCBI taxonomy): Eukaryota > Metazoa > Arthropoda > Arachnida > Araneae > Theridiidae > Parasteatoda > Parasteatoda tepidariorum. The sequence continues at coordinate 44,646,077 of NC_141756.1, forward strand.
ATGTTAGCAGTTTTGGAAAAGCATTCAATATTTAAGAGAATAAATATTTATTTAAATTGAATAAATTTTCTAAAATGGTATGTTTAACTTTATTACTCGGAAACCAACTTCCAGAATTAAATTTTTTTTTAAATTTCGCAGTCTTTCTTTTTTTTATAGAGGCGTGATACTTTTTGATTTTTTTTAAAAATTTAAAACAGAAATAAAAAAATGGGAGGGTATATCTACAAAATTAAATCTCATAAAAAGGCCAAATACCCAAAATATATTAAAATTCAAAAAAAAAAAAAAAAAATTTCTGGAATTTCACAATATTGTGAACTTTTAACATTTTCCTTCCATTTTTATGTTTCATATATTTTTTTTTGGTTTTCTGAAATCATTTATTTATTTGCTTAGAAACAAAACTGGTCACTGAAGCAAATCTGGGGATTCATTTTATTCATGTTATGTTCATTTTATTCTTTTCTTATGGTCAATTTATTCTTCATGTTACAATGTATTTTAGGGTAAATTATGTGCCTTATCAAAATGAAAAAAATCTAAACACTTTGATACTTTTTAAATATGTAGTTAAGGCTATCTCGTTGTTTCGAATCAAAATTCGAATTTTATTTTAAATCATTTAAATTTTAATAATAAAAAATTAAGCTTTATTTATTTTTTAAGAACTATAATCCTTTAAGACATCTTTGTTTTTTTAATATTTAAGGAAATAAATATTTTAAGTAGACCGACCTTCTGAACCTTATCTGACTTATTAAGAAGATATGCAACAATTGGAATATCAAATACCTACTAGCCCTTTCTTCAACTAGCCGCTGTTTTAAATAATTTAATTTAATTTAGTAAATTATTTTAATTTAGTAAATGAAAATGTATTTACAAAGATCTAGAATAATTAGCCATATAATTAAAATAAACTCGAAACAATTAGAATAAACGGACAAATAAACATGCTTCAGCAAAAAATATTGTGAAAATTTCAAATTAATATGCAAAATTACAGAATTCTAACAATTGTGCCTTTTGTTTCCTTGTTCCATCGTACAATAGCAGATTTACAATAGAAAAATATTACATGTATTTCTTTTGTGTCATATTTTATCAATCCGAATAGTTGTAAAAATGAAAAAAAAAATTAACAATGAAATGATAGTTTAAAATATCCATTTTAATAAACAATTTGTTTAACTTTCCCTTAGAGAAATACAAGCTATTTCGCTTAAATTTTTCACAGATTGTCAATTTTTACGCAAAAATTATCACAAAAAAGTTAACACTTCCTTATAAATTTTATCATTAAAAGAAATTCCGAAAAACATCAAGAGAACAATAATAATGTTAGTTTGTTGATAATAGTTATGCAAATAACATAATTTTATCACTCTTCTTTAAAAATATGGATTTTAACTTCTTTCACTTGGCATTATTCTTCAAAAGTTGGATCCATGCCATAAAGTTTAGAAATACAATAAAATACTAAAAAGATTTTTTTTTTTGTTCTTAAGCTCAAGTATTCCACATAAATATTATGAAACTCAACTAATGATTATTTATCCTGCATTATCAGACGGGAAACATAATTTTATAGCATAGCAATCCATAAATAATAAGGATTCAGAATATTTTATTTCTTTAGTTCGTTGAAATTATAAAATAGAAAAACTACTATAGTAAAGAACACTTAATAATTATAAAATATTTTTCACTGTTAAAACATTACTATATTATAAAATCCAATTTTCGAAGCTAAAAATCTTTTAAGATTCATTGATAAATATTAATAAAACTGATTTAAAAATTTAGTTCTTTTTCGAACTTTAAATTGTATAAATGTTATAGTATATATGTGAAGATCGATTTTTATTTTTATTACAAAGATAGCAGTTGTTTTTATTGAACTGTACTGTCAACTTACTTGAACTGTACTGTCATCTTTACTTTTATACTCATGGCATACAATGTTTGAATTGAAAAAAAAAATGGAAATGTAGTTTAATTACTAAAATCAATAAATTTAAAACATAATTTCTTTAATAATTTTCTGCATATTTTCCTTGACATATTTTAGTTACTATACATGTATCTAAGCTGACCAGCGTTCTCAATGAATTTTAAAGAACAAGTAGCGAAGTTTCTATACGAATGTTTGAAAACTAACTGATATATGCAAATTAACATTCTATGACATCTATGCAAATTAACATTCTTAGAACCAAGATCCTTTTCTCTCTCTCTTTTTGGGTATTGAATTTTGCGTATTTATAATACTTTAAATGCAAATTAAATAATGCATTGAATATATGAATACATTCTTTAACATATGAACCCATAATTAAATTTTCCTCAGCAAATTTTTAAAAATATCATAAGGCTTTTAAATTTATAAAATGTCTGTTCAAAGAATCTCCCAATATGAGGTACCTTTGTATATCTTGGTACAATATAGATAAGTAAAACTTTAAACCATCTTAATTTAGGACATATTTGCATTAAACTATTCCTCAGTATTAATTCAAACTAGACACCTTAAAAGGTTCCCGAATTTTTTCTATATAGCAGTGTAAACAGAGGGACATTTCATTGCTTGTATGAAATTGCACGGATTTTTCTCTCAAATCGCTATTCTGAACAATTGCAAAAATGGGATTTATTATTACTTTGCTCCTAGTACTTGATTTCAAATCTTGATCATTCGCTTTCTTTTAAGGTCTAAATTTTAATATTAAAATCAGCATTTATTAAACTTTATCGGGTGGTATCGTTTCGAAAAATCCAAACACCATAAACTACACTCAATCTCATTTGAATATTTATTAATTATGTCTGCATTCTAACTACTTTACAACCCAATCTGATTACAACCCAATTAAATCGTTCATTGCGAATTCCATCAGATAAAACTTACATTTTTCGCCACAAAGATTTCTATCTACTTACAATGTTACTTCTTGTAAAAGTGAAATAGTTCTATGCAACGGTCGCCACTAACTGTGGTCCTTTCTTGGGACAATTAGTATCTGCCAAGAAATAATCTTGTCTTCCACGTCCTTCTTATCGCTTGGGCTGAGTGTGCATCTTACTCTGGAAGAGAAGAAGCGGAAAGTGATAAATTGCGCCAGATCCCACTTCTAACATCCTTTCCGTTCCACCCTCTTTTCCGTTCCAGAAGTAGTTGGGGGTAACAAACCAAGTGTAGTGGGACGAAGCGAAATTTCTTTCTTTGCCTCATAACAAGCAAAGATAAATAGCATTTGGTTGAAAGTCGGCTTCTTTTAGACTGTCATGGGGTTAGGAACATTGCGCCTTTGCTGGTCGAAATGAAACATTCCAAATCCCTTATCGGTGCTAAGTTTTTGCCTGTCCCGATAGGAGATTAGTTGATATTGATAGATTTTGCTCTCAGGTTTGATTTACTAGATGGAAGTTAGTCGTTGGAAGAAACATAACGTGATTTATTAGTATTTGTACTAAACTTTACAATCAAATAAATACCCTGACTGTCTGAATTACGGGAAATTCCTTTTAACATATATATTTGCCAAGAATTCACAAAAGCCAGAGGAAATAAATAGTTGAGAACACAATATTAATTCCCATGGAGATTTTTAACTTAATTTATTGTCAATTCTTAACTGATTAAAACTAGTTGCAGAAACTCAACTTATAAGTTATAATCTTAACTTGTAATTGAACAACTAAGTTAAAAGTTATCAATTTGCTTATACTTACAACTAAGTTTCAACTAAGTTATAATTAAGTTTATTTACAACTAAATTATACGTTAACAACTTATCACGTATAAGTTTACATAAGAAAGTAAATGTCTTTGAATTTCTATTGTGGAAATATTTTCTTTCTTTTAAAAATTTATTTATTACTCTGAGCAAATTAATACTTAGTGAAATGCTTTATATGTATATCTGTTGCATGTACATAAATAAATTAATATCATTAATGTACACATTTAAGTAAATTTGATTCTAGATTTAAATTAAACTCTCTAAGAACAGTTCTAACACTAATTTTTTAAGATTATATTCATAATGATATTGCAAAAAAAAAAGAACAAAAAATTCAAAATAAACTGTTTTAAGTTTATAAATATGTAAAACCAAATTTATTGCAGTGTCAACGCGTTTGTAAAAAAATGTTTTTAAGCATATAAATATGTTGCTCGGGAAGGAATTTCCTGATACATGAACAATTTCTAATATACATATAAGTAAAAGAACCCTTTTAAAGTCAAAATTTAATTTTAAAAACAGGAATTTCAAAATTAAACAAAGCTAAATAAAATATACTCTAAATAAAAAAAATTAAACAAACGAATTCATTATCGATTTAATAATAAGAATTTGGGAGAAAAATACACTTATTCAAACAGAGAAGGTGAAAAATGAACTAAGCAAAAACTTTAAAATCATATGTCTTAAAAACATTTTAAAACAAAAAACTTTTTTTTTTCACTTTTTTTTAAATGTAACAAAATCACTTCATAAAAGTTTTTTTCTTTCATTTTTTAAGGAAATTTTTATTTTGAGCAGAGAAACAATTAACAGAGCAAATCAATCATCAGTGTTAGAAAGGTAGAAAATCTAGGTAGAAAATAATCCACAGTAAAATTTCCACTAATATATAAATGTGTATGAAACAATCCTCAAACATATTTTGAAGAAAATAAAAACAGGACGTATATATTTTTTTATTTAAAAAAAAATTAAAAATCAAAAATATAGTAATATAGTCAAACAATATTTTTATTTATATTAAGTTCCCTCAATCACATTTTAATGCATAATTAAGTGAAAGGTGACAAATAATGAGCTGATTGATGTAAAAAAAAGTCAGAGACTATTTAAAAATTATGTGATATTTTTATTACTATTAAATTTTTTAAGTCCTGCATGGGTAAAGAAGAATGTTCTTAAGTATGTATGTAACTTATAAAAATCAGAATTTTTTAGTCGATGTTTACAAAATTTAGTGTATCAAGTTTAGCGTTTCATGACATGGTGGACCTAAATGTGACTTTTAGAAATTCCTCAGACAACCGGTTCACGCGATACATCTTAAAGAAAGGTGTTTCCATACTATTCGAGAAATATTTTATAAGACTAGTGAATTACTAGCTTGCTTCTCTGAAAAATTAAAAATTAGTTCTAAATTAGTTCTATTTAAAATCTAAAATGAATAATAAATGAAAATAAAATATACTTGCTATTATCTAATTACTAGCTTGCTACTCTGAAAAATTTAAAATTAATTCTAAATTACTTCTATTTAAAATCTAAAATGAATAATGAATGAAAATAAAATCTAATCTAATAAATAAAATATAAAATAAACATTATGATACCAAAAAAACACGAATTAAATGCAAAATTGTTTGGAATTTAAAAGGTATTGTTTCTATGATTTTTTTTCTTTTAATTAATATCATAATTAATTTACAACTACTTAGGTGAAAATCAGAAATAATTTTGATCTTTTCGACATACTGTTTTTAGTCATAATGCTGTTTTTCTCAAATAAGAAATAACAATAAGAAGTATCATTGATGCTCGAGAGCATTTATCTCCTTTGTTCCAACAGGAAAGAAGGAGTGAGGAAGAGGATGGTCGTCCATCTGGTGAAAAGCCTTTTCTTGTGAAGGACATGTCATCCTCAATGATGCTCAACCAATATTGCCCACCCGCCGAGTTTGACGGCAGCCAGACACTGGATTTGGTACAACCGAGCAAAGCTAAGCTCCCATTCCAGAATCCGGGAGGGAAGGGTCAAGAGGAAAGTCAGTTCCACTTGGGTTCCCGGATGGGTCAGGGAGAAAGGGAGATCGGAATCCGGGAACCCCTCCTCTCCTCCTCCAAGCCGCACGCAATCACAGCCAAAGTCGATTGTTTGCAAGCTTGGGAACATCCGGCTCAAGAAATGACTGTGTAAGTAAAGTCACTTACATTGATCTCTTCTGATTGTTTCTTGAAAACATAAGCCTTTTCTTTTACGTGGTTTCTAAATAAGAAAACAATAGCTTCCGAAAAGAAGTCATACACGCAGTGTGGATTCATTTGTTTATCTTTCAGATTTTCAACTGCATTTGATTTTTTTTCAATATTTAATAAATTATAAAGTGAACTTTGAATATATTTGTTGGTAATAAAATATAAACTTTCATTGTTCCTTTTCTTCTTTGATAAGATTGAAACTCTAATAAAAATAGTTTTCAAAAGTTGCACAAAATTTATTTATATGTAGATTGATGTATTAAACTAAAAATCAACTTCTGTTACAGTTCCGTTCCTCATTAATTAATTTTAATTAAATTAAAATCCTACTTTGTTTTAAATAATTACAACTTAAAATTAACAATTATTAACTTAAAATTAAAGATGCATGTGCAAACGCTAATATGAACGATCTACATACATGATAGATTTATACATAATAAATAATAGTTTCTCAAAATTGAGCAATAATGTGTGAAAAAGCTCAGAAACAAATAATAGTCAAATGTGAAATCCCCTTATATTCAAAATTAAAACAGCATTTACTCATTTTCATGTGGAAGGAGAATGTGTGAGGAGAATGAAGGAGATGTTCGTACGCTGCCGATAGAATTTTGCCCAAGGACGTCCTGGTTTGCAACAGGATGGTACATTTTATTTGCTCAAGTGAAATGAGCAAAAAATTAAATTGAGATTATCAATCACAGGACCACGCTCTTGAGAGTTGCAGTCTTTGAACCAATGAAATTGAAAATTAGTAGGTCATGATATGTTAATGTGGCCGTCACTGTAGAAGGCTTTCCTACTCTCCCTGGTGGGGTGAACAACTATGGTAGTTAGAGCATCTTTCCGCGAAACAGGAAGCCCTTGGTTCGAATCTTGTTTCAGTCAACGAAATTATCTCTCACACACTTCACCCTCCACGTGTGTTTTTCACAAAAATGTGTACTTGGTATTTTAATTTTTAATGCATGTGGTTATCAAATTTGAATATTATTTGTTTAGAAGCATTTTTACTAAGTTTTGAATATTCCTTTTTTACAGTGGATGGTTATAAGTAATTGCAAATAAAAATGATTTCATATTAATTGTAGAATGAGAAAAAAAAATCAAAAATTTACTATATATCGATCATATTTTTGTTAAAAAAATCATCATTCTGATTATTAAAAATAAAATATTTGGTATTTAAATCCTTCATTCGGTATTTTTTCCGTACATATAGTATCGGATACAAGAAATTCTGGTTTTCAAAATTATAGTTTTTATTACAACATATTTAGTAAAAAAATACAACACTGAAAAGCAAATTTAACCAATTAAATGTTTTTATGCCCTATTTTAAGGTAACGCGTCAAAATTATCAATTTTCACCTCATTTATCAAATTTTATCATATCCATATTATACAGTATATTTTTCCAAAATCCTTAACAAACCACTTCGTTAAAAATTAACGAGCTTCTTGGTGTTCCAATATGGCAGAAACACGGTAAATTTTACCGTATTCTGTTTGTTTTGACCATATTTCTTCTCAGTACAATTATTCATAAATGTTAACTATCAAGTATGTTTGCTTTAAAGGAAATGAACTAAATTTAACTCCTTAAATATTTGACCAGGAATTTCATTTTGTATAACATGATTTCTTTCTATCATTATGAAGTAGGTTCTTTTTAAGATCTTCAATATCAAAATGAGTTAATGATATTAATAAAAGCAATATATTTTGTGCATATTTAAACAAATATCAGATTTGATTAAATCATGATTAAAATTATGTGAATAATAACATTTATATATATATATATACTTCAATGTGCTATTTCTTTATGCAATATTTTTCCTAATTAAAGCGTAATAATTCATTCAGTTTTCATCTGACTTAATTTCATTAACATAGAACTAATGCGTTTCCTTTAAAAAATAAAACCTTTTTTAATGTCACTTATAAAATATGACTTCTAAAATTGAACTTCCAAAAAAATTTTAAAAAAATATATTTACATTTACTGCAGAAAATTCCAGATCAAATTATTGTTAAAAGTACCGGCACTCAAGGTGCCGGTTATTTTATCAATTTTTAAATAATCAATTTATAAATTATCAATTTTTACTAAAAAAATATCAATTTTACTGGAATATGTTCGAAACAAAAAATCTGATATACCGTCACTTTTAACGTAATAATTACCGTAAAGTCTCGAATCCTTTTAATTAAATAAATATTACCCTAAACCTTACGGTATAATATTTTACGCTAAGAATGTATTTTAAGAATGATGCCCCTGGAAACCTGAATTTATACCGTAATTTTAACTGAAGTATTTTATAATGCACTTCAAAAAACTGTGTTAATGAAACTATCATGTACCGGTAAAGAAATTATCATGTATGTTTTTGAAACATTTCCTCGAGATGAGGAATGCTTAAACGGTTGTTCAAAAAAAGTATTTCTCCTCATTCATATAATAACAGTAAGCTCTATATTTTTCTCCCTGATGCAATAGTTGAAAGCACTGTTTTAACTGTTAACAACACTGTTAACAACACTATAAATTTAAGCGTTATTGTTTGTCTTATTTTAATTAGTGTTTAATAATCTTTGTTTAGTTAATATTTTATCTTTATGTTAATTATTGTAAAAATAAAATGTTATCTTTTTTAGGTTTGGAATAGATAGTCACAGCTAGGACAAGAAGCACTAACCTAATTCAAAGAGTTTCTTTCCACTTCTTGACATAAGCGATCAAAAAAAGCACATAATGGTTTGTGCTAAAAAGTACATTGGATTTTCCCGTGAAATTATGCTATGTGCTCGACATTCTAAAATATTTTATGATGCCTGAACTCTATACATTTTGAGGTCAGGCAAACTTCATTTTTTCTTCTCTGGATGGAAACTAGTTGCACTTTCTTCCGCCCATGGTTGGAAACATTTAACTAAAAAATGGAAACAAAATTTTTTCTGTGAATTTTGGTGTCTTTTACTGTGATGACGGAATGTAAATAAAGTTGTTATTTTCAGTAAAAAAATGTATCTATTAACTTTTCTACTACTATCACGTAAGTTTAAACATAATTGTAGAACTTAATCCATGGGGAAAAGTATCCCATTCATCCTACTACACTGTATACAATTCTAGATCAAATAAGGGTATAAAGAATTAGCATTCTATGCACAGGGTGTGCAAAATCCATTTTACCATAACATTCCGTAACATTTCACACCGTAGTTTCGGTAATAACATTCATTTCATTATAATGATTCAGTGATTTTACAGTAAATATTAATGTAAAATTTATCACCCCGTGTGCTGGTACTTTTGCCGTGTCTTGCTGGTACTTTGATCTGGAATTTCTTACAGTGTAGACGAGTCCTTAAGATAAACATGTTCTCATTACTGCTATTTAAAGATTTAAGCCTAAATCAAATATGACTTGAACAACTTTAGACATAGTGGGTTAAAGACAACCCCATTTATTTTTGACATTAATAAATAACCTAAAATAACAAATGCTTATATCTTTTAAATTAGGTTGTTTTTTAAATAAAACATTTAAAAATTTGAAAAACATAAAGATAAAGCAGATTTATTTATTTTGTGCAGGTATACTATAATCAAGAATCTTATGGTTCGTTTTTATTAAACTTGTAGTCCCGCAAATAAACTGACGAACAGTTTAATTTTTTTCATGTTATTAAATTTTCTCCCTTAGTTCATATAAAATATTTATGGTAACTAGCTAAATAAATCAACATATACTGCTGAATGTGTTATTTTTAAGCAATATATAAAACTCAAGTAGGTAAACATGACATACTTAAAAAAAATAATTTGTTTTAATTAAGGCGAAAACAGGAAAGTTACCATTGTTTCTTCTGGAAAAAATGTTTAACTGAACAGTATCTCACCTATACATAATAAAATTCTTTAATAAAAAGTATTTCAGTATATTTCAAATAAAAGCTCAGTATTTTCAAGCATAAATCACTTAAAGTTATTGAAATGATTACAGTGATATTGCATGGCTTATATAGAAAAACAGGTTTAAATGTATCCCACCAAATCACAAAACATTTTAATACAGATTCAGTATTTTGCGAAGGTATATAAAATAATGTATGTTTTGCGGAGTTTCAAGCGCCGAAATGTAAACTGTTTTTTAACAGAACAATTTAATAATAATAATAAATCATGTAATTTTGCAATTAAATATAACATCGAAGATACTTGATACAATCATCCCTATAACCATAATTGCTAACGGTTAATAAGTAAATGGTTAATGAACAAATTACAATATTAATTAATTTTAAACTTATGGCTACAGAATATTAATTTAAAACTCATTATTCGTAATGAGGAAGCAGTGTTTCATGATCTCGAGGTAACAATTCAATCTGTGTATTAGATCACTAAGAATGCTGTTTGAGGTAATAGGAATAATAATATTATTCATTACTAATATTATTCATCATTAAATTTTTCATAATAAATAAGTTTACTAAAAAGTAAAAACAAATATTTTGCAAATAAAAGTTGTCTCAATATGCGATATTTTTATTAACTTTCCATTTTCTTGTAAAATTGAATATAAACTATTATTCAAGGAAAATAACGAACTTATTTTTAACTTTTAATTTACTTAAATTCTTTTAATACAGTATGAAAATGATGGAATACTTTTCACAATAACTTTAAACAAGATTCGTAGAAATACATTTCTTATAAATAATGTATTAAAAATGTATATAATACATAATAATGTGTCTGTTTGCTAAATTTTTAAATAATACTTTTTTGACAAAACATTCATCTTCAATAATTAAACCAAAAAAGAAAGTAATTAAAAAAATAATATAACACCATTTTTAAACTCAAAATTCTAGAAGGTTTAAAGAAAGTATGAATATTTAAATAATAATTTACTCTTCGTTGCTGGTTTCTTTCTAGGGAAATAATTTAAAACAATTAATAAAATTAAAATGCTTAAGGAATAACTGTTTTTTGTATTAAACTAACATTTTGGTAAAATTTTATTGCAGAAAAAAATTTTAAATAACCAGACGCAACGTAATCCCACCAATTTAAAAGTCTAATTAAATATTGATAAACAGCAAAGATTTGCCAACTAAATTTTTATTCACTCCACTATCTCTTAAGCAATCTTATAAAAACTAATTTCTGAGGAAAAAAAAGTTATTAAATATTTCATTTTTAAAGCTACAGTTGAATATTTGCGTTAAAAGGTTAAAAAAAAAGTAGCTTGGGAAAGAAATAGAACGTTTCTTATTATTTTTAACGTAACTACAATGCTTCCTTTTACATCTTCTTTGGAAGAATGTTAAGAGAAGACTACAAAATTGCATTTTTCTCTTGTCGGCTTGATAAACACTCTGTTTAGTTCAACCAAATAAGTGAGGTCAAAGAAGTTTCGAAAAACAAAAATAGACGCAAAAAGAAGAAAAGAAGAATAAAAAAAGAGTGAAGAAAGAGAAAAATATTTCCTTTTTGTTTACCGCGTGAGAAACTTTCTCTGTAAAAAAAACTAATTACAGTGCGGTTTCCTGTACGATGTAAAACTACTGGTATTAAAAAAAGCTCTTTTAAAATCCCTTCGTGCCCCGGAACAACATTTAATGCAAAGCCATACAACGAAGACAAAAATGCCTTTTTTTTAGAAATATCTTCTAAGGTTATTTGTTGAAGATTCTTCTTTTCTCCAGTATAAAATGGAAACTAGACCTTTGGAGGATTAAGTGATGAATGGGTTTTTTTATAACCTATGTTCATTAAGTAACAGTAATAAAAATACGCTCTGTGATTATACGTAAAAAGGCATAATATGAAGGAAACAAAAGAAATATTTTCATAGTTATAATTCAATCTTATAAGCTGTGCAAAGTTTAAAAGTACAAAGTTCTCTTTGAGTTGTTTATGAATGAAAACTGTTTTGAGATAGTCAAAAAAAATTTTTAAATGTTTAATCGACACTGTAAAAAATTCCGGATCAAATAAAGGTTTAAAGTACCAGAACTTTTAGTGCATCATCCTTAAAATCTACTTCACTGTAAAACACAATTTTACTGTAAAATATTATAAGGTAATTTTTACAGTTACATTTATTTATATAGTGTTTCCACTAATTTATGGTAATTATTTCTGTAAGCATTACGGCTTAGCAGATTTTTTGTTCCGTCGCATGTTCCAATAAAAATTAATTTTACAGTAAAAATGGATTTTATGGCAAAGAGAAGTACCGACATCCTGAGTGCCGGTACTTTTTACAGTAATTTTATCCTCAATTTTTTACTAAGTAGTTTTAAGTTATAACTCGAAAGAAATATGAAGTTTTAAAATGTCTCATATATTATGAAATAAATACCGAAGCATTGTGTACCGTATTAAGGAACTGAAATTCGTCTTTGCATTTTTAATACAATACTAAAATGAACATTTTGAAGCATGATGAACTAAAATGTATAATGCGTTGAAAGGATTTTTCAAAACCCTTGTAATGAAACAATCTTATCTTATAAAACAACCACATGCAAAATGACATAAGAATAATAAGAAAAAAAATACACATTAAGTAGTACATAATTGTTTCCTTTAATTTCGGAAACTGTTTTGAATAGATTTGATTACGATAATTTAGTCGATATCCCTTAACTGAACGTTTAATGTCGCAATCTCTTTAAATTTGCCATATTTGCCAATCTTTAATATTTGTAGTTTGCAGTTATTGTTTGTATAAGTACAATGTCAAACTTTTCGGAGTGAATTGAACCATTGAATCATTTAAGATTAGTTGAGGAATTGGATTTTACAGTCGTATTTGTTGAAAAAAGCAATAAAATACCTTTAGTGGGAAGATTAAATTTAAAAACAAAAAAATAAAAACATCTATGAAATTCGGTAAAACTATACAGCGTTTTTTAGTTTTTAATTTATAACAGAAATGCGATTTGCAATTATTTCATTACCTTCGTTGCAAATTTTAAAATGCAATCGGAAACATTTTAAAATGTTTCAAAAACTCGTATTTGAAAGAGTCAATGAGCTGTGTATTGCAATATTGTTTAGTTTTTAATTTACAAAAAAAAATCTTTTGAAATAATTTAATCACATTCTTTTTAATTTTGAAAAATAATCGGTAACATTTAAAAATGGCGTGTTTTAGAAATAGTTCAAAATGATCATTGAGCCAATAATTCATAACTCTTGTGTATTACATTGTTTTCTGACTGGCAAATGTATAAAAAAGCTCGAAATTTCAATTCTTATGCAGCTTACAACCTCTGCTGTTTGCCCGCCCAGCAAACTCTGAGACGTCCTCTTAGTTATCATTTTTCCCTTGAAATCGTGTTTTTTAATGAAAAAAACAAAGATATTTAGGTCTAGGAACGCAGAATTTTGAAATTACATAAATAAATAAGTGAAAAGTAATTTTACTTGTTAACAACAATAACCCTAACGATGTATTTAAACTGTTACCTTACAACTTGAGTTTTATATATTTCTAAAAACCGCAGTATGAATGCTAAGGTTGATATCCTTCAACTTTTGATCGGTTTCTTCCTTATATTTTTATTCATTTGTTTTTGTTACTTTTGATATCAAATCATTGACGATATCGAGAGCAAAAGTTACAGAATTAATTTTCACACTCTTAAAAGTTTGATATTTTTGATATACAGGATATTATATATATACAGTGCGATGTAAAACTTCTCTCGCGATTTATTTAATATAACTCTATTTAACATAATATTTGTTTCATAGATATGCGTTGGAATATTAATTCAATTGCATGCAATGCTCCTTTTAATAAATTAATAAAAAAAATATGCTGGTTCTTTGCCAAATCAATTTTTTTTATTTACTTAGTTATTACAACCTTTAGCTGTGAGTTGAGCAATTACTACAACCTTTAACTAAAGTTAATAACTAGTTTAAAAGAAAATAATAATGATAATAAATAAATACAAGTAAAAAAAGTATTTTTTATACATAAAAATTCTTTCTAATTCGAAAATTTTAGTTCTGTTGCATAGCATTTGCAACATCTGATTTAGCTAGAAAAAAGTCTTAATTTCTTTAGATCGAAGTTTTCTGGTTATAATATATTTTTAATGTTATTTAAGTTCATAAATGTATTTTTTAATAATTTAATTATTGTCTTAATTTAATAGTTTGTCAGATTTATAGTCTAATACATTGCAAGATTCTTTACGCATTAGGCAATACAAAATTTTGACGATTAAAGAAATTTATAAGATAAAATGACTGCTCTATTTTTAAAAAAATATTGTAATTTGGCTAAACATGTTTTTCACTGAAAATGCACTTCTGATATTACTTATTTTTTTTCCTTAAATGTAATAGATGAAGTATTCTGAAATTATTCCGATTCTTTATATATTTTCTTTAAATTTTCAGCTCATTAATTCCTTTATTTGGGTACCTTTTATTAATATTTTATTCTTCCTTTAATAATTCATATATTATTATTTTAATTTTTCCTACTTTCTTCTAATTTTTTTTAAAAAATTTAATCGAATAATGTTTTAAATTTCTTTATGTGAAGAAAAATCATTAAAAATCAGTTATCTTTGGTATGTTTTTTATCATTGTACATGAAAAACCATCATAGTTTAAATATTACATTAAAACAAATGGTTTAAAAAGGTAAAAAAAAAACAAGAAAGATTACTTTAAATGGATTTTATACTAGTTCAATTTAGTACCAAAATAACAGCAACACAACAGACAAGTCTCTTAAAAGGTAAATCTTGTCTTCTGTCCAATAGTAAAAATCCTGATACATTTATATACTCGTTTCACTTTATCACATTATTTTTATTAATAAACTAAAGTCATTTTCGTCATTATTTTATAATCGTCATTAAAGAGCTGACCCAAGTTTGAGTTTCGTCTATCAATGTTCAACTCTCTAGCCATGTAATTTTTACCCAATTCACAAGACCAGGGAGCTCTTGACCCTGTGGAAACTTGGAAACTGTTTATGGAAACTTGGAGATGTTGTGTTCCCGACAGATTTAGCTTTCACCAGTCGCCAAATAATTCAGAGAATTCTTCAGCCGGCTGGATTCGAACTCCCGTTCTTTTGAATAGGAGCCCAACGCCCTTCTAACCAGGCCATCCCGGCCCTTTCGGTATTATTTATAACAGTCCGGCTCCCACTTTAGTGACAACTTCTCTACAGTAGCTCCTGAATAAATTCATAAAAACCATAAAATACTGATATTTCTTCTTTAAAGTTTATGAAAACTAATATGTAATCCCCCAAGGCATCTCTGGTGAGTCTTTTTCGGCCTCTGGAGAGGTTTATTTTCCATTAATGAACGTTTAAAATCTGATGTTCCATTGATTTAGGCTTAGAGTACCATACCGCCATTTTTCTAACACCATTAAATGCAGGCGCATTTTATCGATAACTTTGGCTTCTTCTAAAAGTACCTTTTCCAATTTATTTTTAATTTTAAACATTTCTTTGCAATGGGCCATGCGATTATTCACTAAATTTATAATGTTATTAAATTTTGGCGGTCTGGTATAAAGTTTTTATAGGTATCTTTCTAAACAATAACATGATCTCGGAATAGGTTTTCGCTATGTTAAAGTTCGCCATTTTGTAAACGTTGACTTTGACCGCTTTAATTAACCTCTTAATGTTAATATTTTTATTTAATTTTTTATTATGTACTTCTTTTAATTGTTTATGATTTAACGACTTATCTCTTATTCATCCTGTGGTTTTTATTAATTTTCAAACATACATCACTTTTCCATTATAATTGGCGTTCTATTCTCCATAGCAATATCAAAACATTTCATATGATGTAATATTCAGTTAAATTTGTCAATTCAATTTCATAACCTGCTTGATCCAATAATTTATTAAATATTTCTATTAAATCTTTTTAAATGTTTTTCATTTGTAATCTTAAATAACTGTTGTCTTGTATCAATTTCAAAATAAATTTTTGTACTTTCATTAAATACTTATTTTCTGTTCCACATGTTCCATCAATGTCTTTTCAAGTTCATTTAAATAGGATAGGACCTTAAGTTTTCATTCTATTGACATCTTATTTGTTTAATATTAAAATCAATATTTAATTATGTCATCTTTTAATTTTAATACCACATAATTTAGTGCAATGCCATTTCCACATTCTACAAATATGTTGAGGTTGTAACTTTATTTATTTCGATTTCATATGTTCCTTATTAAATTATTACTGTTTACATTTTAATTGTATTCATCTTCATCCCACATATGCTTGTACAATGCCTTTTCGAATAGTAATACATAGCTTAGGGCTATACATATTTCTATATATTTTCTTCTTTTAAAATAACCCCTAACATCATTCAGTTTCGCCAATGACTATCCCTGGCCAAATGAATTATCTCCAGTAAATATGTATTGTCATTTTAATTTAATATTTGACTGTGCATAAGCTTTAACATAGCGATCGCCTTAATTAAATTAATTAAAATAATTCTAAGATTATATTTTTCATTCTTACCATTCCCTGACCTAACAAAATGTATTATCAATGCAAAATCGCAGACTAATTTATTATTATCATCATAAGCATGTAATTATTATCATTATAGAATTGCATAATTTTTTTAATGTTTGTTTAACCAAACACAACTTAGCTTTATCTTCTTCTGTTTTCACATATGTTGGAGTCAATATCTTTAAGTATCTTTGCTCCCACTAATTTATAACTTTATCTTCTTACCTACTAAGCCCAATTCATTTTTCAAATAATTTTATTCATCATAGGTTAGGATAACTGCTTCCAAACTTAGTACATCATTAGTTAATCTAATAATTAACGTAGTTGAATCTAGTAAAATTTGCCAGTGTCGCCGTCAATGAAATCAATAATGATATCTAACATATCTTCAGACTCGCTCCGATTTCGGAACCCTCAATTTCGCCTTGTTTGCTATTTTTCGGAAATTTTTAAAATTAACCGTTTGCTCTGAAGAGAGTTAAGCACAATTTTTTCATAATTCTATTTCTCATACTGCTCCGACCATCGGACCCAATCATGCTATCTTCCTTATTTCCATGTTACTTTAATCTAGATATTTATTTTTGGACGGTGACACTGGCAAATTAGCAAATCAATAGAGCATCGGATCCTCACTTAAATTACATTAATCACTTTTCATACGTTCATAATGGGAACTCTTCGGGGGCTGGGTGGGGCTCGCCATCACCACATAAAAATCTAATTACTTTAAATAATACATAGCTCCCCTTTTATTTTTTTTTTAAAAATTATTTTTATTTATTCTTTTTTTATATAACGGTTTCTAAAAAATAACGGATAAACACCTAACAATTTAAAAAAAAAAGAAGAATGGAACGACATATATCTTCAGAATTAGGTTGGGGTTCACCCAACGTTGCCACTAGGTCTCGAATCAGAAATGAAAGAATCTTCTCATCGACCAGAGACAAACCATCAACAAAAATAACAAGACTAAGCAATAGTATAATTACGTCAAATAGAGAACAAATGGAAACAACCACACCTTTGAGAGCAATAAGATGTACGCAACGCAATCCTGCCAAACAGAGAGAACGAAGAAGACCCAACAGAAACTCCGCAAGAAACAGCCCAGCAGGAAACAACAGAGACAAAATCATCAGCACCATCTGAATATGAATTATCCTATGTTGAAAAACTGTTCGACACTCTGGAAATCAACATAAACAACCAACATGGTTGCGAAAAGAAAATGTACAGTCTCCCATCAGCACAGAGAAAAGCTTGCCACGAAGCTCTTCGGCAGTTAAAGCAAATTATGGACAACTCAAATGTTCAATCATTCTGCCGTCCGAATATCATTCTCAACTCTATAGACGACAGCTTGAAAGTCATATCAAACAAATTAGATCATATTAATCATGCCAATCCTGGTAACAGTGATAATGTTCAACCACTACTTCCTCCAAAGCCTATCATCCCAGCGCTTTTTTTTTCTTTCCTCCAAGAATTGAGCATGTACCATGTCAAGAAGTTCTTCAAAAACAGCCATCTTGTGGAATTGAAATTCCATAATGATCATCAAAAAGACATAGCTCTCCAAACTATACATGAGACTGGTTTACCGTATGTTGAAAAGGAAAGGCGGTTACTCTCTCTGATAATCCTTAACGCACCGTTAGATTACAACGTAGACGAGATCCTAGAACTTTTAAAGGAAAACGGTACTTACAACAACAATATAGACATCATTCAATTCATAAAAACCTTGCCGCACAAACATCAACAAAATAAACAACACGTCATAGTAAGAGCCTCGCATCGTATCGCAATTCAACTTCTCAAACTTCACTAGTTCTTCGCAGGACTAAATAAATGTCTCATAAGAAAACGAATAGTACTTCAACGATGTCGTAACTGCCAATCACTGGGACATCATCAAAACCAATGCCAACAAGTATTTCCTACCTGTTCTAAATGTGGAATAAATGGTCACATAGAAGAAAACTGCGACTCAGCTGAGGACTTATGTATAAACTGCTCGGACTCGAATAAACACTCCGATTCCCGACATGACTGTACCCATAAAGCCTCCCACTCTACTTGTCCCAGTTACCTATCAGAACTTCAACGTCTTAAAGCCAACTATAACTTCAATTTTAACTCTTAGGCGAAATTTATCTTTTCTCATATTTATTTATTTATTTTCCATTCAATACGTAACCATTTTACAGATTTTCTACTTTAGTCACTTTTACGGCCTTTAAGTCTATTTTGTTTTTCTTTTTATACTTCTTTCTTTATTTTTTTTATTATGTGTTATTAACTTGTACTATATTTAATCTTTGTATTTTTAAACATTGTGACTTTGTAAATATCTAAATTGTCAATAAATTCTTGCTGACTGGGCTCGTTCCTAGGCTGGTGTGGAGCCGGACCAGTAGCCAAGCTTTGGGCTACATGGTAAAGGGTCCATAATGACCTAGGCACATGTCCAAAGCTTGGAGAAAAGAAAAAAAAGAAAAGTCAGGTGTATTTTCAAACAATGATAACAAGTAGACAGATATACCACTAACTATCACAATCCATATGGCACTTACATTACACTTCAGCTTCCATATTTTTTTTTTGCATCTGAAGAATTTTGGAAATTATTTTGATTTAAATTAGCTAGTATTAGTTAGCACGTTAAGCGTTTAAAAATTCACGTTAATTTTAAATGCAATAATTTCTCAATATTAATTTCAATACAAGTATACCATTCAAGTTTTCTAACTGCTCAGAATTATTTGGAAGCATTAGATTTGCATGAGTGCAGCATTACTAATTTATAACCGGATCCTAAAGATATTAAAAGAATAATGACAAGAAAATAGTTAAATGAATTATAATCAATGGAAAATTTTAACTAAATATAAAGCAGTGTGGATTGTTGCGAGGAAGAAAATAGCATCGATGAACAATAAGAGATCGAAAATTAAAATAATATTTATTGATGGAGATAACTTGGTAAAAAGAACTAATCTAAATATACCAGGGAAAGCCATAAGCAGTAACAGGGAGAAGAGTGAATAAATAACAACTACTCATTAGTTTTCGGTTAGTCGTAAAACTTTATTCATGCTGTATCTAAACTATAGTGTAGTTCTGAATACTATATTTGCTAAAAATCAATAGTTTTTCTGGTATTTTATTAAGTTCTCATTATTTATACTTATGTTGTTTAATGCTTCAAACTAATTGATTATCTACAAAGTGTTTCATTTTAAATTTATAACTAACAATGGTGCAATTTATCCATTACAAAAACGAAGCACACAAGCTTTAGAAAAGTATTTGAATGATGTGGCATTATTTATAACGCAAACTAACTGTCTCAAATTGCAATGAATTAAAAATAATTCGAATTCAAAATAATTTAAGTTTTTTTTCAGTCATGTGCGTTTAATATTTACTTAATTAAACAGAAAAATGTCTGAGAAAAGTACACGTATTGAATTTAAACTAAAATATTCTTAACACATCATTTAATTAAACAGCTCATAAACTTAAATAGTTAATTTAGCAAAGTTTGCAACAGAGAAGTATTATATTTCGGTCTAGAATTTTTCTTCAAATATACTCGTATCCTTGTGTGTTGTCTTTTAAACAAAGATTATTCATCATTGCCATTAAATTCGTCTTAAAATTTCTCAAAATCAGGAAATTTTGTTTTTAAAATAAGAATTTATATTAATGGAAGTATGAAAATTAATTGCTAAAAAGAATTAATTCTTAAGAACATATTCCTAATTTCTATTATTCATGATTGTATTCATGATTCTATTATTTCAGACACTAAATGAATTCAGTAACTTTCAAAAGTTCATTAAGCTTTCAAAACAAATATGATGTGAAGAAAATTTGTTTAATTTCCATATTTAAAAATTTGAGTTGTAAGCAAATATTTTTTTTAACATTAAAAGTAGCATTAAAAATCAAATGTGTTTTCTTTTATAATTCTCTTCAATTCCTTTCGTTTCCACTTTGTAAACAAGTAAAAACAAATATTTGAATTTCATTATATGTGGTGTATTATTGATCTTATGACAATTTTGCTTTATATCTAAATTCTGTGTTTCTATAAATGCAAAATATTAGGATTTATTATAATATGAAATGAAAAATAATATGATGATCATGGGCAACCCGAAAGATAGAATCTCAGAGAAATATGTTTGTTTTCTCGGCTAAAGTGACCAATCAGATTTGAAAATCGATTTACTAATCCTCATTGTTAAGTTAAATGCAACCCAATTATTTCATATTTTTTTCCTAATCTTTGTATTACACAATCATTTAAAAACATACGTATAATCCATAATAGAAAGATATTGAATTATTGTTTATAAAAATAATTTGAACTTGCTTTATTCTACACACATTCCATTAAATTATTTAAGAACGTTTAGTAAATATATTGTAACTAAGCAACAAAAGACAGATATTAAGTCTCGTTCAAATTTTTTACTCATCATTAAATTCTAAAAAAAAATTATTGCCCTAAACCATAGCTGTCTTGAAACTGTAGTTTAAACTTATTTGCATTAAAAGTAAAAAATATGCCCGTTAAGTTAAAAATATGCCAAGCCGTTTAAAATATGCCAGGAAGTTTGCATTACTTTTAATAATCCGTAAAATTTTCAATTATTTTATACTTTTTTAATTAATTAAAATTAATATTTCTTCTCTTCAAAGCATTCTGTTTAATTACGAAAATTTATTATATTAACATGCATTGATTTATACATGAATTGGAAAAAAAAACAAAACCAAGTTGGAATTAATAAATCAGAAAATAAAGAAGTGAATTTAATAAAATATTATTAAATTTCAACAAATCCATCGATAATTCTTTCCAAAACTTTTCAGCATAAAAAAAGTCATCAATGAGCCACCAACTGCTAATCAGTGCTAAGAATATCATCCTGTTATCTTCGCGTCCGTAATAAGCTTTGCGAAAATCTCATCTACTTACAAATTAAGGGCAATGCATAATTCATTGTATTCATTTGTAGCACAAATTGAATTACGCACCACCATGCCAATAATGTCAGAAATCGTTTCGTTTAATCTCTGTTTCCAAAGACACGGAAGCTAATAATATATATACGCATTGAAAACCAGATTCTGTCTCCGTGAACTATTCACATAAGGCTCAACCCCACTACACATATTGTACAACTGATATATGATGAACATCGCATTGCAAGGGTACGGTGGTTGAATGCGATTCAAAACTGAATCACTCTATCTCCTGATTTCCTGCTTTCAATGTATTCATGGTCTGCTGGTGGTTTCATGTGATTATACCTGCCTTGGTTTGCAATGTGAATAGTAATGATACATTCTCTGTTTGTGTAACATGGCTATAAAATTTATAAGTTAGTATCATTATAATAATCATTTCATGTATTATAAATTACGCAAAACGTTTAAATAGTATCAACAATGAAAACTATAATCAATTATAAATATATATTTATATATATATATATATATATATATATATATATATATATATATATATTTAGTTTCTGTAATTTTATTCGTGGAAGCTGGTTCTTGGCTATTCCTCCTCTTTCCTTCTATCAATTTACAATAGCAACAGACGTCTGCAGCTCACTTTCTGCAGAATTGTCTGAAATTGTTCAAATATCATGTGCTTAAAGCACTCTGACTGAAACACAGCAAGAAACTAATTATGAGACTATTTATTTTCCTGACATATATAATTGTCAAATATACATTGTTTTATCACTATATATCATATGTAATTCCCAATTGCAAGTTTTTGAAATGCAGGAGTTAAGTAAAAATCTCGACAATCCCATTTATTTTATTTTAAAGCCATTTAAAACATAAATCATAGTGAAATCATTCATAAGACACAGAATTCGATAAAATCATAATCATGTGGCATGAAATACTCGTTTGCCAGATCGTGACTAAGCATCAATTTTACCGCACAACATCACATGCAAAATTAGTAAAAAAAAATTTTTTTACACATTAAATCTTTAAAAAAATAATAACAGTGTTAAAAATTTTAATATTTTAATATTTAACAAATATTAAAATATTACAATTAAATTTTAAGTTTGCTTTTCTACAGTTCAAATTAAGCTGATGTATCTTCGCATTTACATAATTTCATAATTTTAAAATAAGGTATGAGATTAAGTTATTAAATCATGACTTAAAAAATCCTGAAAAATGCTACTCTGTAATATTTATGAACATTATCTAAGTTAAATTTAAATAAAAAAAAATTTTCTGCATTTCATATAAAATATAAGTTTCTTTTTATTTACTTTCAACCAATTTTCTATTGATAGCTATACATATTGTTGAAAAGAGTATTAAGTAATTGCTTAAAAACATTGCTTAAATTATTTAAATTAACTGCAGATCTTTAAGAATTCAATAAAAAAATTTGCATTATTATTACTCAAAAAACTATGCTTAAATTGCTTTGAATAATAACTTTTTTTCTTAAAATCAGCATAAAGATTAGTAGTCAATTTTAAAACTAGTACATAACATGTATTTTGAATTAATATATTCTGAAAAAAAATTTTTACTGACAAAACTTAGTAACATTTAAAATTAGATAGAAAAACAACTAATTTTAAAATTCTTAATTTTTAAATTTGTTATTGAACAGAATTGTAAAACTATTATGTACATGCACATTTTTAATTCATTGTAATGATAAAAATCAAATATAATAAATAATATCTTTAAATTTTTTAAGGCACGAAACATCTTCATGCTTTTAAATTAGTATTTAATTAAAAAAATTTAAATGAAAAATTTCATTTTCTTTCCTATTTATACAATGCAATTAAAAGCAAGTTCTTCTATGCGTAAAAATATTTTTGTCCTGTAAAGAAACATTAAAGAAATAAGATTTTTCTAAAACAAAGTTGTTTAAAATGAAAGAAAACATAATTGCTTTATTAGAGTCGCTTAAGTTTCCTTATTCTTTCCCTTTAAAAACTGTATTGTCATAAACAAATTTGTTTAATTTTAATACATGCTTCTCTCTTTTCCTTCGAATTTTCATTTTTTAAGTATATTCTTTATATATTCATCATTCTTGTAATTTTCTCTCTTTGCAAAATTAACTATTTTTCAGAATTGCATTTTTTCTTATGAGATATTAATGCAATTTCCTATAAACAGTTTTTATTTATGTTTAAAAGCTACTAGTAATACGGGGAAATAAAATATTCTGTGTGTTAAATATCAGAAATTGAATTTTAACTTTGCCTTAAAAATTTTCGATTTAACTTATCTTTTGATATTTTCAAAGCAGTCTAAACATTAATATAAATATAATTGTACGACTAAATAAGACTTTAAAAAAAACGTTAAAATTAATAATTTTTCTTCTTTAATGTGCTTGTTTAAATGATGTTTCGATAACAATGAAACAATGTTTCTTTGTTATCGAAATATAATATAGAATAAGTTGCACACATTGCCTAAACTTGAGTAAGTAAGGTAAAAAAAAAGAAGAAAAAAGCGAAATTAAATTTTGCTTTCATCTCCTAATTGTCCTTTCATAAATATTGAACTTTTAGTAAATTAAAATACAAGATTGGGCAAAATTGATAAAATGTGATTCAATGCAAACTAATACGACAAATTATTAATTAACATATTTGAAAACAACAAATTTAATGTAAGATATTCTTCAGAATTAAGTTTTAAATAAATAAATGCAAACAAAATATTA
The DNA here is from genome assembly GCF_982258835.1 of Parasteatoda tepidariorum. Classification (NCBI taxonomy): domain Eukaryota; kingdom Metazoa; phylum Arthropoda; class Arachnida; order Araneae; family Theridiidae; genus Parasteatoda; species Parasteatoda tepidariorum. The sequence continues at coordinate 44,670,413 of NC_141756.1, forward strand.
TTCTGAGTTCAATTTATTTCGTTAAACGCTAATTCAAAGTTCATGCTTTGCTCTAGGAACATTGACTGTTTAAAGTCATGTATGTCATTGATTATTTTTTCTTTATTTGAAGGCATTTGACATTGGTTAATACATTTTATGCATTTCCATTTTATTTTATGCATTGCAATACATTTTATGAGTCTTTCAAATCTTCTCTGCAGTCAAAGCAAAATAAACAGCTTAAATTTCAAACATCACAGTACAATATATCGAAGTTTTCGAATAATCTAGAATAAAATGATAACACAGTCCAAGAATAGATCTAAATGCGCAGTATCTGCATTCTCATAACAAGATATTTTGATGTAACTCTCACTTTTCAGTGTTTACTCTGAATAAGCCAATAACACTAGAGACTGTTCTAATCTTCTCGGAGCCAGGAGTTGTTAAATATTGAAGTGAACTTAAGCCTTCAAAGAGAAGGACTCTCGTATTTAGGAATGCTGTTCGGTAGCAAGAGGAAATCGAGATTTGAATAATAGCTTCTGTCTTTGAAGTCAAATTGTGTCAATTATTGGAGGAGTAAAGATTTCTAATTAGAAGATAATTGCTTTAAATTAAAACAAATCTGTAAATAGCTTTGTTTCGTTGCATCTCCATACAGTAAAATTATTATAAGTGTTATGTTTGCACTGCAATGTGCACTAGTGTGTAATTTATTTTATTTTCGATTTTCGATTCGATTTGATTTCTATTTTCGATTTTTGATTATTAATTTTATATAGATAGATAGATAGATCTGTCAAACTTTTCCTTCTAATTCTGTTTATGTTATCTTAAATAAAAATGAGGAGAAATTAATGAAATTGTTTCTAAATCAGAAAGAGACATCTGATTTGGAGAGTTCCATTGCCTAGTAAGATATCCCTGTAAATTTCGAATATTTGAATGTTAATTATTGATGTCAGCTCCTTTCCTTGAATAAGAAAAACACATTTCCTAAAATTGAAATGAACTTTAGCATCTCTGAAAAAGTTTATCGTTAATTTATGCAGCCAACTCCCTTTATAAGACTAACTGAGTGAAATAAAGTTTCCTAACTCACCATGGTTGTCGTATACACCACTTTTTGTAATGGCTACGTCATGAAAATGAACTTGTAACTCTCTCACTTATCAGCAGAGGGCAGCATTTCGCTACTCAACGCTTTGCCTTGATTTAACCAACAAATCGCTTGAGTCTCACACAACGTCGCCTTCTTATGAGCATAATGATAATTTATGGTCAGTGGCCATATATTTTATGAAAAAAACTAATTACAAACAGACCTGAATTATTATGTTCATGATAGATTTAAGGGCATAATCATATTTTTATGATTATTAACTGAAATATTGGTCAATAATCACAAATTAGAAAATTTTTTCTTCAAATAAATATTTGGAATACGACATTAAAAAGAATAGTAAATATTACTGATAAACAAAAAGTTCAAAAGTTCGTTGATGAAAAATTAACATTGGTTCCGTTTTCGAAATATGGTTACTACTCATTAAAATATTTCATCTGTTTTATTTTTTCTTTTAAATTATTATTTTGTTCAAATATTTAATCATAAATAATGTAAATTAACTCACATTGGTAGTTAGAAAAAAATAAAATTTAACACTGCTTTTTCACTATTTGCTACGTCTCATCCTTTAACATTGCAATGCTAGAAAACTATTTCTTTCATCTCAACACAAAAAACAATTTCAAGATATTTTTAACATTTAGCATTGCAATATTGATTCCCCCATAATTGCATTATTTAATAGCTTTTGATATTACAAAAACGTATTTTATGCTTTTAAATTAAATTGGATATAAGAATTATTTCTTCGATACTCGGAGAAAATGTTTGATATATTATATTATATTTTATCCTTCAAAATATTTAATATTTGAAAATTCTCTTTGATATTCAGAAATTGTATTTGGCATTCAGAAATTACATTTTGATTTTAAAATTGTATTTCATATGTCGGTTTGGGGGTTTATGAAATATCTTGGTTTTAAAATAAAAATTTATTTCATTTTATTTATTCATATATTGTATTTCTAATTTTCTTGACTCTCATCTTTTTGACTCTGAAATAATGTAATATTTATTGAACATTATTAAGTATGAAACTTGCAAATTTCAGAAACACTTTTAAAAAAATTAATTTATCCGATTCAATCTAAAAATAACGTAATAAAAATATTATATCTAAAAAATTGGAAACTCAATAAAGAAATAAACTGACAAAAGATATGGATCTTCTTCAATTTATTCAAAAGAAAACTACACTTAAAAACAGATCATAACCCTCCTTTTGAGTGAAACTACTTCTTTTTTTCCGTAGAAGTTTTCCTTCCTGTTATCTGCCAAACCTTTTCGAATTTAGTTGAGCGCAAAGATTTGCGATGAGAATGGATTGGAGAAAATTCGGGTATTCTCTTTGAAGTTTTATTCATGCGAAATTGTTAGCATATATCTTTTTATTTCTATCCTTATATCTCTGGGTTTTTTTCGCAATAAACGAACTTTATACGTCCTTACGAGGGAAAATGGTATAAAACGATTTGATATAAAAATGTATATATTAAAGCAACAGAAATTTATAATAATTAATAATCATAGCCATCAAAAATGCTTATTTAATGACAAATATAGAGTAATGTAGTAATTTTTTGAGTTTTGTTTGAAGCTTGTATTAAAGTTATTAATTCAAGAAAAAAAATTATGTGCCATATAAGACCCATTGAGGAGAATACGTATGAAATTAATAAGAAATTAACAATTAATATATTAAACTAGGAAAAATTTATACATTAAAGCAACAGAAATTTACAATAATTAATATTCATAACCATCAAAAATGTTTATTTAATTAAAAAATAAAGAGTAATGTAGTATTTTTTTTAGTTTAGTTTGAAGCTTGCATTAAAGTTATTAATTCAAGAAAAAAAATTATGCGCCATATAAGACACATTGAGGAGAATACGTATGGAATTAATAAGAAATTAACAATTAATATATTAAACTTGGAAAAATGTATATATTAAGGCAACAGAAATTTACAATAATTAATATTCATAGCCATTAAAGATGTTTATTTAATAACAAATAAAGAGTAATGTAGTAATTTTTTTAGTTTTGCTTGAAGCTTGTATTAAAGTTATTAATTCAATAAAAAAATTATGTGCCATATAAGATCCATTGAGGAGAATACGTATGAAATTAATAAGAAATAAACAATTAATATATTAGACTAGGAATATAAAGGAAAATAATGATGGATTACATTTATATTGTTAAAAATGCTTTAAGAGAGTAAAATAATTAGTAATCAAAAATTTAAATATTAGTTGAATGATCACGACGTATAAAATTAATCAGTTTTACTTGGTTAAAATATTTTATTAGTACGTTGAACGAAACTTTATAGTCAATGGAAAATATTGAACGAGGATATGGAAAATCTTAAGTTATCGTTAGAAATAATGTACGATTGTAAAAAAAAAGAATATTTGAAGAACTTTTGATTTTAAGTACGGAAATATATGTTCTAGGGATCAATCTTTAAAGTTTGAGAGGGTAACCTCAAATAAGATGACAATATTTTCAGATGATAAATTAAGTTACTAAATTAGACACAAAAACGAACTTTATCTGAATAAATATATTTTTTGCTTAATGCGATTTTGTTAAAATTTGATTTCTCAGGAGCAATTCGAACGATTTTGCTACAATTTTATATGTTGCTAAGTAAAATTACCTTTTTTTAAAATAATTTATACCTTACCATATGAAATATTTTCTGCAATTATTAAGCAAATAATAATAAATACTTACTAAAAGTTATCCTGAGATCCTGAATGTGAAAATCCAATCATTGGTCAAAAGTCATTCAGGGTAGTTCATTTTTTTTACTACTCTGTAAGTGAGACGTTAAGATGTATCTAATCTGTTGAATAACAACAATAAAGATATTGAATTAGATCAGTCAAACAAAATCCCAAGTTGACAAAATACATTACAATATTTGAATGCATTTACGAATCATGTTATTATATGAAACGAAATAATATAGGATTTAAATAATGATTTAACAATACCCTAGATTTTTGTAATGTATCTAAGAAGTTGGCATTGTGTTTAAAAATTAGCACACTTGCTTTTTAAACCCATATTAATCTAATAGAGTTATCTTGAACTATAAAAATTGCTCAAATTTTAACTGATTACTTAGCTGCCTGTTTTCTGGCCCTTAAGTTCATGTTAAATTATAATTATTTAAAATATTAAGTGCTTACATTGGTGAGGTTCATGTGATTTAAAACAAAACCTCCTGTGGAACAATCAGAAAGTATAATTTTTGTGCTACCTATGTTTTTTTTATTTGTACGATAAATTTGAATAGATTTATTTTTATGTTGTCATGTTTGGCGGAAACATATTTCAGCCATAGATACATATTAAAAACGCTTCTACACTTATATGTAAATAATTTATTTACATCGCGTATAGTACCTGAAGGTGGAATTTTTCCAAACATTAAAACAATCACATTCTTAAACTTTATGTCACTTTCTAAGCGAGAAATTAGTTTTCGTTTAATTTTCCTTAATTTTGTTAGAAAAATGGTTTTTGTTGTCAGTTTTAAAGTGTGAATTAATTTTGCTAAATTCTAATACCCTGTTAAAAGACGTAACTTCTTCCTACTGCGATTTGAAAATATATATCATAAATATTTCAGATTGGTCCAAGATGTTAACCTGAAAAAAAGCAATGACTTCAAGAATAGATTTTGTAGAGTTCTTCTGCTATGTTATGAAAGTATATTTTGCATTCCCTGAACTTTTAATTCAAATGTTCTAGAAACCGCAAAAAGGCTTTACAATTTCACCCTTCCCCCTGTGTAATCGGATACTTCTACTTCTATTTTATATTTGCATAGATTTAGTCCTGCCCTAAATTTTTGAAATCATCTGTCTATCTGTGGATTAATTCTGCTAAGTCCAGTCTGTACAGTCTTCCACTCTTTGGTTTCATGTAATAACTATCTATTTTTAAAAGCATTACTTTTTTTAAAGATTTTTTATATTTCACAAATTTTGCAAGTGTTGGTGATTTTAATATTATCACTGTTGTTAATAAATTATCTTATTTATTTTTGTGCTGTTCTGCAAAGATCTACTCCGCTTATCTATTTTTATTACATTTTTAAATAATGAATCAAACTTATTAGTAATTTTATCACAGCTCAGAAAAAAAATATTAAAATAACTTTTTTAAATCAAATATTAATTTCATTTGATTTATATTTTATATAGATTTCTAAAAAAATAAGACTAATGAATTTTGTCAGAAGAAAATTCTTAAATTTTAAAATCTTATCAGCAGGAAATAACTCTTAATTATACTCATATATATTAAACACATTAAAGATTTGATAAATTTTTGTTTAAACATATATTTATTTAACTTTTGTAAAGCAACAATTTATTATTCTAAAACAGCATTCCAAAATATCAGTTGCATAAAATTGTTTAAAATTTGTTTAAAAGAACCATGCGTTATACTTTTTCTTTTTACATCCAACTACATGTGCTGTCAGCTGTGATTCTGGTAACCTTCAGACCTACCTAGGAATTGGGTAAAGTAATCAAGATTAGTTGAAGGACGTAATCAGCTAATCATGCATTTTCTGTCATCTCCGACCAGCTGAAGGGTTAACACATTTATTTGTTTACAGTTCCGCTTCTTCTTCCTGAAATTACGATGTAGTGTTTGGTGAGACAACTAATTCACATTAAGTCTTGTGGTGAAATTTGGCAAATCCATAATGAAAACTATTATACATCATTTTTAATGATTGCTCATCCGAGTGCCAAATTCATCGGTGATCAAGGTATTTTTTTAAACCGTTCAGAGGTCAGCAGTATAGTACACGCTGGAAAGCTACCAGCACTGGGACTGTAACTGTACTCCTCAACAAAAAACGTCATTTGTGTTTTCGTTTATTGACACTATGTTAGAATAAACATACCAAAAAGTAGAACAGTCTGTAGTTTGCGTTGAACATTCTGCAGATAAAAGTAGCCTTTTCTTTATGACTCACTTCCAGACTTATTCAAGGTTCCAAATGAATCCTCAGTAGTCGTTCAGTTCTGACGTGACTCAGACCAGACTTATTGTATGGACTTTTAGAAACGGTATAACTGATAAGGTCAAAGTTACTTGCCATTAAGTCTCGGATAGGAGGTTTTTTTATAGCCCTTTGTACCACCTTCTATGGCTGTCTGAAAGCACCTGAAAGCAATGTAACGGTTCAGAAGGTCCATACTTTGTAGTGTAACGATCGGATCAATTAATGTTTTAAATTGACTCCTTGACGAACTTGTGACATACTTGTGAAAAAGTTCTGTACGATTAAAAAATGAAAAAATAAAGTTACCAAAAATTTTACACATGAATGGATAAGAAATCCTTTTATTCTATTTCTAGAACTCGAAATCAGCCAGTGAGGATTGATCTCTTATTGTGTTTTTTTTTCTATTACTCGGGATCAAAAATACTCTGAAACTAATTAAGAACAATTTTAAAAGAAATTTCAAAAAAAATATGTTTGAACAAATCTTATTTAAACACCATACTGACCTAACCACATGTCCTGTTTATCACAATCAAATTCCTTAAGCTCACATAATACTCGCATGATTGTACACAATAATAACTTCTGAAAACCAAGAATTGGACATTATTCTGTACTATTAAAATGCTCATTTTTATGAATTAAATTCCTTTAATTCATACTATGCATTAATAAGTGAACGAAGAATTATTTTTTATAATAGGAAAAAGTTCCGAAAAAGCGGAAAAATCTTTATAAGTATATTTGTGAAGATCTGATTATATTCGAAGTTGATTGCTATCCTAGCCTTAATTTTAATAAGTATTTATAAGACATTTAAAAAAGTTAATCAGCATTAACTTTGATAATACTTAGATTGGGATACTAAATTTTCTATAATTAAAACTAGTTTTAATAACAACTTTTGTTCTAATTTATATCCGTATTTAACTATTACTTTTTACAAAATCTTATTTGTTCGTCTCTTCTCCTTTAAGAACGCCTCCTTCAATATGTTTTCGTTCAATGCTAAAAGCACTTTCTGAATGCCCTCTTTTTCAAATCCATTACATAATGTTTATAATTTTTAATAACTGGTAGTTTCAAATTAAAAACTCATTACGTAAAAATTATAATTTATTTGTCTGAAAAAGGAAGGATATATAACATTAAATTAACGCATCGATTAAATTGACCTATCTATTTTATTCAAGAAAATTATTCCGAATTTCAAAACAATTACTTAATTTTTAAAATATTTTTCTACAGCAGTTATACCTTCACTTTAAAGATAATGAATAAAATTATCAAAATCTTAATTTGCTTAGTAAAATTGCTGAAAAACAGTAGTAAGAATAATGCTTAAAAGCTAAAAGTGATGCTTAGTAAAATTAATAATTTAAGTACGAAATTGTTTAATGTTCTTTTAAGCCTTATTTAAAATGAAGTGCTATTTGTATTTAAAAAGTCAAGTTTGTTCAGTTTGCCATAAGTTAGATTTGATACATTGAACTGTATTTCGGAGCTTTATTTTTCACATGTTAGCCAAATTTGTTTCGACAATCTTTTCCCATGTATGTTTTCCAAGCAATAAATCCACTCTAAGCAAAAATTATTTTTTATTATTAGTATCTAAGTCAATAATAATTGATATGCCTTCATTGAATTCTGAGAAAAGTACTAAAAATGTTAAAATGTTTAACTAACTAAACTTTCTAAAAATATTTTCAATAAAATTTATTTTATCAAAGATGTATTAGAATTTGCACGTATGAGAAATTTAAAATCTCTCTTGTCTGTGAATAATTATGCATTTTATAAACAATATATTTCATAAATGTAAATAAACTAAATGCAAATGCTAAATTCAATATAAATAAAATATAAATTCTAATTCTTATATTTCTAAATACAAATAAATATAAATATCTATATATTGTATAATACGCAAATAAATAAATACATTACTCAATAAAAAATGGTTTGAAAATGTTAATAAATAATTGAGGAGAAAAAAATTCTTGTAAAATTACAAGGCTGTAATGAAAATCCTGATAAAAAAAACTGTGTTAATGAAACAAAAAATATATGGCATTTAAACCGTTTATTTAATATTTTTTCTTCATATGGTAACGGTTTACCTTAAATTCTGGTTTTCAAAATTATACTTCTTCTTACCGCACATTTAGTAAAAAATACAAAACTCTAAAGGGCTTTTATCAAATGCTTTAATCATGATAAAATTACCTAATTTTACCACATTTTATCATATATTTTAAAACAACATTTATTGGTAATTTTACTAAAATCATTTCCAATGCGCAAAGACTATTTTCTATTTCGCAGTGTATTTTTCCTAATGGAATCCAAAATTGAGTTGCACTTAAAAATAAAATCTACACAATGTAAATATTTCATTGATGAATAAAAATTAAAAAGAATCGTAAATTTGGAAAATAGCATTTGAAAATATTGTGTCAAAAATTTCCTTTATGAAAGTCAAGCGTTTTTCAGAACCATCTTCAGGAATTAAAACCAGGTATCTATGTAAATATTTCTTCGTCAAAAGTTCAATGCTATATCTTCAAAAAATAAGTAGTAGTTTTGATAATATATTTATAATTATAGCTATAAAAACGCATCAGAAATAAAAAAAAACATTTAAAAACCTAATAAAACAGGAAATAAAAAAATAAAAAAAAATTTAAAAAATTATTTTGCCACCGAGACCAGACAGTTCTCAATCATTTATTAAAAGAAAGATTGATTAAAATTGGTTGATTAGGTTGTTCATTCAGTTTAAATTTCTCAATCTTTTGGAAGAAATATTCCTACTTTAAAAATCTTTTAACTTCAAAATGCAATGATTTTACCCAATAATTTTCTGATTCCCTTGCATGGGTGCAATTAATTAAATTAAGGTCATAATCAATCATATAAATAGAAATATATGTATACATTAAAGTAAATACGAAGTATATCCTACAAATGTTGCTTCATAGATGTAAATAGGGAGGTGGGTATGTTTACTTTAACAGCTTTCTACTTAATATTGGCTTAATACATTACAGTTTTTTTCAGTTTTTTTTTATTTGCTAAAAAATTACGTATCTCATCTCAATCACATAATTTACATATATGCTTAAAAAAATCTCCGTAATCACGAAACAAATTATTAAAAACATTTAAAAAATAGTTTTTTGAAAAGGAAGAATTTTGCACTATTATGTAGAACTATTTCTTACCTAAAATTGCGTCGTCACTAACCCCAAGAAACATTATTAGTGTATTAATCTGAATAGTTGCATAGTAACGAATTCCAGACCCGACTACGGTATATAGCAACGGCATTTTGGGAGCATAATCCTCAAAATCTAGTTAACCATAGAATATTATACCATAATCTTTTCAGTAATATTTATTTAATTCGAGTGATTCTCTGGTCTTACGGTAATTATTACAGTAAAAATTATGGTGAATCAGATTTTTTGTTCCGTAACTTGTTCCGGTGCAAATAGATTTTACGATAAAAAGTACCGGTGCTCAGGGTGTCAGTACTTTGATCTGTAATTTTTTACTGTTTAGTTGGCTTTAGTATTTGATTAGGAACCATTTTTCTAAACACACTCCAACGAGTTGTATTTACCAAAAGAGCTCATGGTGAGTGTTTAGTACTCTTACGCAGATGTGATCCATTACAATTTTATGAAAATTGCTTCATCAGTCTCTATAATACAGGGTGTCCCGAAAAGATAGCATAAACTCTGCACAACTAGATTCCTCGCTGGGAGTACATAAAAACTGCCCAAAGAAACTTTCCTGTACGATCCATAGTTTACGAGAAAAATACGAAAAACAAAGTATGACGTCTCTGCCGGTGCAAGAAAAAACACTTTATTGAACATATCAACAGCAATATACTATGCACAATTAAAAGCATATGTTCAAAGTGCATGTCGATGAAGGCTTGAGCACGCCGTAGAATGTCCAATAAAGTGCTTTTATTTATTTATTTATTTTTTTGCACCGGCAGTGACGTCTTACTTTGTTTTTCGTATTTTTCTCGGAAACTATGGATCGTACAGGAAAGCTTCTTTGAGCAGTTTTTATATACTCCCAACGTGGAATCCAGCACAGTGAAATCTAGTTTATGTTGTCGTTTTGGGACACCCTGTATAGTACTACTAACTAGACAAAAGTATGCAAATATTTAATGAAAAATAACTACACTAAAGATTACCATCCTTAGTGATGAATCACACACTGCACGAATGACTAGTAAATGTACAAAGCTGGGCTTGGAACTTCTTCATCATCCGCTGTACTAATTGGGTATCGCGGATTAGGCATATTTGAACAACATGCTGCTTACGTGGCGAAAATGTAGAGAAAATATGGGTGCACGCTTTGATGTATGATTTTGATTCTTTATATCTTATGTTATCATCAAATTGAGTCCTCTTTTCTACAAATTTCATACTTGACTTTTCAAAATGATTTTTTTTCTTTTGTTCTCAAGTAAAATTTTGAATATGACCATCATAGGTAGCTATAAATGCGTACTGGTTCAAAAGATATAGTTTGAATACGTACTATGATAAGTATTCCCGTAACATAATATATTGGATGTGCATTTTTTTGTGGATTTACTAACAAGCATAATTTTGAAAATCTGAAAAAATCATTTTAATTCATGTGTAAAGAATTCATTTTGTAAAGTAAATAAAGTTAAAAAAATCATTTAAAAAACATCCAATTATGTATGCTATTTGATGTCATTTCTTTTAAAATATATTAACTTTATTGTTTAGCAAAATGTTTTTTAAAGTTTTTTTTTTGAAAAATTTTTGAAAAAAATTCTTTAATTTATTTTTAAGGTATTAAAGTAGTTTTCCTTCGGAGATAATGCATAAAGTATAATCCAAAGTATTTTTTTACGACTGCATTGAAACTGATTTAAGCAGGAAAAAAATCTTAACCAATGATATTTAATGTTTTTACCATCGAAGGTTTTAATGATCTTTCGCCAAGATTCTTGGAGAGAAAAAAAGCATTACTTAAGTAATTCTGAACTAGTGATGGACTAATGAATTGATGGTGAAGATGGGAGCTACAGAAAGGGCTTAAATTACTTTCCAGAACTTTATTTTATTTCTTCATCCCTAAAACTGTTTTCAACTATTGAGGGTTCCTAGTATCTCTTTTTTTTTCACTTTCTTATTGCTGAATAAATTTTGATGAATCATTCATCTTTGAAAAGTCATTTGGTAAAGGTAAAATTGGATCTCAAATTAGGAATAATATTGCTCTTGAAATCCTAATACACTTTTCAAGAAACCATTATGAAAGTAGTTTAAAAACGTCGCAAATTATCAGCACATTTTAGAAGCACTATTTCTTGCATAATGAATTTAAATATTTAATGTAATTACAAAAAATAAATTATTGCAAAACTTTGAAGATCATAAAAACTGAGCTTAAATAATTTTTATTCTTAGTATTGATTTATGAAAATGGTTTTTTAGGAATTTTTTCTAATAGACATCATTTTAGACTTAAAAAAATTTGTATATAAACACTTTAATGCAAATCCAGCAAATGCGCAAAGCAAAATTTTTCTTAACAATTTGGGTTAATAAAACAGATTCCTCTCCATATAAAGAAGAAAATATAAATTAACTATTTTTAAAGAAAATGTTAAATTTTCTCTCGACAATAACTCATTGTTAATAGAAATAAGCAAATTGTGAATTTTAAAATCTATAATGATTGCTAAAATAAGAACATTTAACTTTTATTTTATCTTTAGCGATTATCCCTTTTAAGGATAAATGCCTCATAGCCACCTGCTTCAGGGCAGTAAATGTGGTAAAATAAAAAATTTCAAGACACAAAATAAAAATTTAATTTGTGCTAAAATATGTAATGAAGTTTCATATGTAAATCATATCTAATGTATATCATATGTAATGAAGTTTGTTCTGGAAATTTTTCTGTGCATCATTAGCATGTATTATCTATTTCAGTACATTTTAGTTTCCTCTTGTACAATTGGCTAACTCGAAATTTACAACTTAATTTCCGTCTCAGATACTTTCAACATTGGCAAAATTTAGTACCAAAACTTTTTACTCTTTATTTCCTTAATGTTTTGAAACTATATCAGATGCATATTATAATATTAATTTGAAAATCTGATACATTTTGCTTAAATTAATAACGTTTGAAGGTATGAACTAAGAGAATGAAAAGATTTAAGCATGAAGCACTGTAGCTATAATATTTGCTTGGGTGAATGTATAATAAACACTTTTAACTTTAAGCTTTTTTTTTCCTTCAAAACATTGTTGGCTCTATGAAACTCTGTGATGAAAACAAATTACTATAAGCATTTTTAAATGAAATGGAATGCATAATTTCTTCAATGCATAAAAAAAGCTCTTAATTGAAACTTTATTTTGCATTTAAAAGGAACACCAGGGAAAATTAGTATTGTGAATAAGCATAATGTTCAAATATAGGTAAAAATATACTGTGAAGATTAAATAAAACTTTTAAACAAGGAACAAAAAGGATTTAAAGCGTTTTTTAATGTAATTACCATACATGTCTGGCGAATTTAAAATGTGAATAAGTATACATGGTTATGTTATGTTATAAGTATACATGGTTATATATATATAAGTATACATATTTTCTATACGTGTATCGTACAGTTAAGAGAATGTCTGGCCATATAAATACTGTACAAATTTCTATGGTTGCCATAGGCTTATGCTGTTATGCCATATAAATGCCATACAAATTTCTATGGTTATCATAGGCCTATGGTATCCTCCCATACAAATTTCTATGGTTGCCATAGTCTTATGGTGCTGTACCATACAAATCCCATACAGATCTCCATGGTTACCATAGGTGTATGGTATCTTACCATACAAATTTCAATGGTAACCATAGGTTTCTCTAAGGAAAATTTTTCTAAGGGTCTACTGAATTAAATCTATTTAAATATTTTTCCATGTTATAAATAAGAACAAATATATTCAATGAGCAATTATTAATTTCTTCAACGTAAACAATACATACTTCAGGACAGTGAATTTAAAAATTTCAATAATAAAAAATTCTGCGAAATATTCACATTTTGTGGAGATAAAAAAAATATGCACATACAGCAAGCTCCTTTAAAAACAAAAAAAAATTGTTTGCCTGAATTATTACTAAAGCCTAATTTGGTACGATATTTAAATTAAACAAGCAAATATATATTCATAATTAGTTATTTATAATTATAGGTAGCATCTAATTGATTTTGGGCTGGGAAATTATTTGTTTATAAGAACGTTTTTTCCCATTTAAACCACTTTTTTTTCAGTTTAAGCCATTAAAATAATACTTATTACCATTCATCCAATTATAAGTAAATTATAACAGAAAACAAATTACTGAAAAATAAGACTAAAAGGATGACTTTATGAGATGATTTATTTTAATATTTTATTTCATGAAAACTGTATTTAATAATAATGTAATTCATAATAATAAACTTTATTTTATCAAATTTTTAAGGATATTAAAAAAAGAAAATGGTAAATATCATTGCTAAAGAAATGTAATTCATAAATGGTGTTCGATTCTTTTCATTTCATGTTAAACAGTTTATTAAGCCTTTTATGTTTCGAATAATATTAGGAAGCTTTATTATAACTGAAACAACTAAAAACATTATATTAAGCATAAAAATCAGAAAATAAAAAAATCAGTGAAAAATAAATATAGCGTAGAAAATAGTGTTTATTTTTTATCTGTCTAATACTAATTAGAATGTAATTTCAGGTCAACGGAAAGTAAAACACTTTTTGAATCAAAGCAGATATGTACTAATAAATTTTAATTCATTTAAGCATTATTTGTATACTAAGCATAAAAAAAGACAATTTCGTGTTTCCACTTATTTAAAAAATACCGGAAATGTAAAAGAATTTGCTATGGATAATAATAAAAAATACCTAACGATTCATGTAAAAAATATGCAAACAGCTTTTAGTTGATATTATCTAAATATGCATTACAAATACTGACAGCAAAGAAATTATAAATGAATTTAAGATAAAAAGAAGTACATTTTTGCTTTGTATCAAAAACAAAATAAATTCTTAGACTTGTAGTCTTTTTTTTTTTAACACACATCAGTTAAAGAAGAAAAAATGACTCACCAGTCACTTTCACTTACTGCTAAAAACGACTCAAATCGAAAACAGGATAAAAGTTGGGATTTTCTTTTCAAACAGGTTTTTTTTATTAAAATCCCAATTGAAGTTCCTGTGTAAACTCAAGCTTTTAAACTAAATAAGTATTCAGAAAAGTTTTTGTGGAAAGTGTGTGTGCTTATTTTCAGCAAGAATATAAAACTTTCTTAGTTATTCATGAATTTAACTTTTATTGAGGGATTCAGATATTTATAATGCTGTAACTGTTTAAAAATACAACAATTTAAAAAACGTCGAATATCCTAACACAGTTTATGTAAAATGGTAACGGTTATATACTTAATGGTTTTATATATGTGCATAAATGAGCAATATTTGAAAAGCCGTGTTTTAATTAGCATTACAAATTTTAAGCGTATTTGAGCAAAAGATCTATTTTTTAAACATTATTTTTATTTTGACTGCTGTAATGTTGGTTTCAAAATTCTGTTCTGTTTAAGGTATATCCTATAACACATTAATTAAAAATAGCATTGAGTTAATGGCTTATCAACAAGTGATTAGTTTATACAACAATAAAATTACCAAATTAATTAGATTATCAAATAGCAAAACTGCATTCCTCTATATAGATATATATATTATACATAAATGAGCAGTATTTTAAAATCCATGTATTAATAAGCACTAAAAATTTTAGGTATATTTTAACAACAGATCTCTTTTTTTCCTTTTTAAATTATTTTTATTTCGACAGTAACGCATTTCCTGTAACACATTTATTCAAAATTAGCATTTAGTTTATGTCTTATTAATGCGCGATTAGCTCGAAAACATCAAAATGTACTAGATTATCAAATGGCAAAACTGCATTCTCTTTACACACATGCATCATACATAAAAGAGCAGTATTCGAAAAATAGCGTATTAATTAGTATTAAAGATTTTACGCATTCACAAATGACATTAAATCGCTTAATAAAACATTACGCGTGTGGGCATTAATCAAGTAGCCTATTACAACACTTTGAATAGCCCCACCGAATCAGCCGGGAAAATGAGTTTGGAGCCAGTTCGCTAATATGCTATTCCTTTGAGCTTCTACATTCTGCCATTATGGCTTACCAGATGCGGCATTGAGATGGCGAATTGGTAATGCTCATTATGAGAAGTGTGCCTATTGCAAACAGCAGATACTTTGACCTAGATTGCAGGAGTTGAAACATATTTAGATGGAGGTATGTGCTCAATTCTAGAACTAATGGAATTTTATTGTAAAAACGTATTAAATTCTGGAATTATACTTGTTAGAGATCCGCCAGTGCAATAAGTGCTTGGAGGCTAAACTGACATTCTAATTCAAGTCAACTCAGTCATTAAGGATTTAGAAGTAACATTTTCATTCAAGAAAAACTGTATTCTAAATACTGATTTTTATTATAGCTATTTGAAATAAAATATATATATTTCATTTTCTCTAGATTAAATGTTTTAGATATTCCCTGGTAATGAAGGTGTTTTGATAAAATATTTATAACAACACATTCAAAACAACAAAACTTGGGAGTTGTTTTTAAAAGGAAAGGATAAGTTTTTCTTGTTTTAAATTAAAAACAAGTATTTTATATGTTTCTTATTATATATCAAGATAGTTGCATTTTATAAAGCAGATGTAAATAATATCGTAGAAAATTTTTAATTCTTAAATGAAAACTTATTAGTTCTCAGCTTGTAAATTACCAATTAAAAAGATTTTGCTAATATCTTGGTAGACATAGGATTAATATTGTTTCTGAAATAGAGGTCTGAAAATTTACGATAACATATTTTTTATATAATCATGAAAATAAAGTAATGCAGTTAGCATAGAAACCCATTATTTTCTTATGAATGAACAAGTACTAGAACAATTAGGCATGTCAGAGGAAAATGTAAAAAAACAAACAAACATGGGGTGTCGTCATCTGCTAGCTGACGCTCTCAGAATCCAATAGAATTGCTTAACACGGTCCTCCCCTGATATATCCTCAGTGGTAGACGGATCAAGCGTAAGAATCTATTCTGCCTCCGGATAATCGTAGGGGAGTATCGTGGTTTTCCTCTCCATGCAAAGCAAATACTGGTTAATTCCATTAAAAATTCAACCACAAAGGGTAGTTAGTCCCAATGCTCGATCCAGGAGCTCCCTTGTCTTACGGGTAGGGTTTAAAATTACAACACTACGGAGTTGAATATTGATAGTCGTAAACTCAAAATTGGGTTTGCTGCTTAACGCCGGTTATACAATAAAATAAAATCCTTCGATGTTATATTTTCAGTGGTGAATGGATCATGGGTTACAATCCACTTTGTCATTGAACTAATTGTGTAAGGCAGTGTTTCCCAAAGTGTGGTAAGCGTACCCCCAAGTGTACGGGAGCAGCTTAGCGGAGGTACGCTTTCTTATGTGAAATATCTAGGAACAACAGAAAATTTCAAAAAAATTTTATATAAAAACAAAGCTAGCCATGAAAATTTACGATTACGTACTTTCTTATTGGCTATTTTTTGCAGAGTTAACAGTTAATAATTAGTGGTGTCAACAGCCAATTGTGATTTTTTACTTTTGTGCAATTTTTTTGTAGTAAAAAATGCTTTTATTTTTTTTTATTAGTGGTGCGCAGCATTACGAAAAATTTAGAAAAGGGACACAAAAGTCATAAGTTTGGGAAACACTGTAAGGTTTTTGTGGCTTTATTCTCTGTGTGACGCCCAAATGGGGGTTATTCATATTAAAAAATTACTCCACGAAGGCTGATCTGTCCCAATGTTTCATCCAGGAACTCCAATGTCTTCTATGTTGGGTACAAAATTATAAGTCTACAGATTTGAACACGGATAATCGTAAACTCAGAATTATTATTATTTTTTTTTTGAAAGCCGGTCGGTTATAACATAATATAAAATCCATCTATGTTTACTACTAAAAATTGCTCTCTTCGCTATAAAAAATATATAAATGGGATCTATTATACTTTTGATAAAAGTTTTCGATTGATCAATATTTAGCTTTTTTATGGTCCTTTAAACAGATAATTTTCAAATAGTGAAAATTATTCGAGAAAATGTTGAGTTATCAAATTAAATAAATGAAGAAGATTAAAAACTGAGTGATAAAAAAAGGAAAATACAAACGCAAAGAGAGCTCTAAAGTACATTTCAATAAAAGGAAATAAATGTTTTTTATTAAGTCCTTTCACGTTTCGTTACATAGATGTTTTATGTTTGATTAGTATTTTAAACGATCAGTTAACGCATCGAATATTCAACTTAACTAGATCGCAAAGTATATTGTTATATTTAATCTTTCAGCTATGAAATATTCCAATTAATAATCAAGCCTCTAACAATCAGATGTTTCTTTATTTTTTGAAACCGTTTTAATTTGTAGTTAAATTGTCGTTAACATTATAATTAATATAAAATGCAAATATAATATGTATAAATAAATTGTAAATAAATTAATTTTATACTATTAGAATTTTCATAAAATAACTAGCAGAAGTCTGTCCATCCAATTAATCGCAATGTTTAACGGTAGCCGTTATCGTAATATAACCGTAACCCTGATGTTACGTTAAATCACATTTTTTACCTCTACATTTTTGAAAACTTTTACAACTAGTATAGTTAAAGACATCATGAATACAAACTTACACTGTTTTCAACCATGTACAACTAGCATGGTTTCAAAACCATAAGAAAGATTTTTTTTTAACTGGATCATTGGAGATAGGCTTATTTTGTTCGGTAATGGGCATTGGAGCTAAGTTGTGGTTGAGCTGTGTTTTATCAAATGAGCCGTGGAATGTGCTATAATTTGTTTATCTGATTACCTTAATTATCGTAAGAGATGGAAAATACCAGCCTCCTTTTTCAGGAAGTTTTATGATGCTTCCCTCTATGCGTGAAAGAGAGTAACTTATTCTAACAGACCAGGATCACAAATTAGTGAGTGCGGGATGCTAATGTGTTGAAGGGAATGGAGGAAATAATGTGGTGTCCAAGGTTGCTTCATTGGCTGGGCATAGTTGATGCGATATAATTCCGGTTGTATAATCCTATTTAGTAAAAGCGATTAACAGTTTTCCTCATGGTGAACAGTTTGAATACCATTTTATTTATGGTTATTTGACTGTTTTCTTTGAATATGGTAAAATAATAATTAAATAAATTATTATTTAACCATTTTTTTCCGAAAGATTTCTAACAGTGTAAGCAAAAATTGAAGTAGATGTCAACTATTATTTCATATTTAAACAATTTTATATTCGTTCAATACCAAACCCTCGAATTGCAAAATAAATAATTAATTTTACGGATTTCCAACGAGAATAAACTATTCCATGCGCATTGTACACTATGATAGTCATATTGATGTGAATTCATATAATCAGAGCTTATTGAATAAAAAGCCATTCGATGTTTGATCGAGGAAATGCGTATATGTTATGAATAAAGTTAGAAATGACAGCGCTCTCTTGATGTCAAGGATATTTAGACATAAACCTATCTAGTTTTAGGATGTAATCTTGATTTGAATTTCGCCTCAAGCGTTTGATGGTGATAGGCAGATTCAACAATGCTTACGGGAATCCAACGCCCAAGAGAAGGAGTAGGAAGGATTAATAATCTAGGGATAAGACGCATATCCATGTTTAATTCAAGTCATCTCGGAATTGTTATGCATAAATTTAAGGATGTTAGTAGTTTGCAATTAATGACATGAAGTTTTGAGATAAAACAACTTTAGTTTGAAAATCTATTTGTTATCTTACGTTATCTACAATAAAGATATGGTTTTCAGATTACTGTAAACTTTATAAATACAAAACTACTTTAAGAGAGAGAGAGAGAGAGAGAGAGAGAGAGCTATTCAAATTATAATTACTTAACTAGAAAAAAAATTATAAGTTCTGAATTATGGATGTATCGACAAAGCATTTTGCGGCAAAACTTATAAGAATTATAATAAAACTTATTTACATTAATTCCATTAATTAGATAATTAATAAAACTTAATCATTATGATAAAACTTATTTACATTAATTACAGTAATTTGATAATTAATAAAACTTAAACATTTTGATAAAACTTATTTACATTAATTCCATTAATTAGATAATTAATAAAACTTAAATATTGTGATAAAGCTTATTTACATTAATTTGATAATTAATAAAACGTGAACATCATGATAAAACTTATTTACATTAATTACATTAATTTGATAATTAATAAAACCTAAACATTATGATAAAACTTATTAACATTAAAGTAATACGTGTTTATCATTATATTTGTATGGAAGAACATATATCGAAACAGTTAATTGTTAATTTGCGTAAACAACTACCTAAGCAGAATACAAGGACTCATATTCTAAAAATGCTTGCGTTTTAAAAGAAACTTAATTTTTAATTACTCATTAAAATGTTTTTGTTATTGTCTTTAAAACAATTTTTTTGTTATAAGAAACTATTAAAAAATATTTTGCTCTAACAGATAGAAATTTAATTAGAAGCGTATACAAATAGCTCTAAAAATTATCGAAACACATTTTCACCTTGTAACGTGTATAATCTTATTGCGCATCGTTGTTTAAATCTTGTAATATTCGAAATATTGCATGCGTTAGTTTTTTTATGTTTTTGTTCTGGGAATATGTAACGAAAAGTTAAAACGCGAAACGTAAGAAAATATCATTATAAGACAATTATTTGCAAAATTACTGAATTTCAAAAATTTTTCAGAACAGAACACTATTTAATACCTTACAAGGCTTTCTAATTTGGATACCCTCAAATTTTTAGAAAAAGGTATGTGCTACGCATTTAACACTACATAAGGGAAAAAATCAATCAATCTAACAATATGTCTAATTGTTCTTAGTCAGAAAATATGGTTACATTTAAGTTTCTTTATTTCAACATCCAAGGGTAAGTCCATTCTTTCTACAGACCACATAATACAGCATTGATTATCCAGTACAATAAGCGTAGGAGCATATTATTTTAAAGATGATTTCGGGTTCACTTTGCAGGTCAGAGTTATTAGACTTTAAATACGATTCTATCCAAGATCGATGCTGATACCATAAGTCAAATAAAGGGCTAAGTTCGTAAAAGATTCCAAGCCAAATTCGGAGATGTTCGATACATTATTTATGATCACTTGTTTTAAACCATAATATTTCTACTAAGCTATTCATGTTTAGTACGAAGATAATTCTAATGATGGATAATTTTATTATGAGTCCTAATTCTTGCAAGTCAAAACACTTCTTTCAGATAACGAATCAGACTCCATGTCTGGCTGGGCACTTGTCCTTGGACTGAACCTGTATCGTATTTTCATTGTTTTTATCTGAGTGGAGTTTGGAAAAGAAGAAGAAGCATAATTTCAATAAAATTGAAATAGAAAAGGTAAAAAGTAAGTCGGTGTTTCATTAGTCAATTACGAAGTTATAATCTGAGCATTTTTTCTTAATTGAGCATGAAAATGTACAAATATCGAGCATGAAATTATTACTTATATCCAATTATTATTTTGCGTGTCCAGATAGAAAAAAGAAATTTACTAATTTTCAATATACAAGATCAAAAACGACCACTTCGAGTATATTATATCGTCGTATATTGCTTCCATTTTTAGGCAGAAAGTAATACTATAAACAGTAGATTATACCTAGTTGCATATGGATTAAATATTATAGCCTCAATAGGACCGTAAGTCAAACATGGAAAGTCTCGTAATATGTTTCGCTGCGCAAAAAGTAAGAAACTGGTAAAAAGTAAATCGGTGTTTTATTAATCAATTACAAATTATAGTTTCAGCATTTTTTACGTAATTAACGTGTACAAGCATCGAGCGTGAACTTATTACTTATATCCAATTATTATTTTGCGTGTCCAAAAAAGAAATTCAATTTACTAAATTTCAATACTCAATATGTAACTAGGGATAGTTAGAAAGCAAAAACGACCACTGCAAGTGTATTATATCATTCTACCCCAAGCCAGGTCAACAATAGATTTTACCCAGTTGCATATTGATTAAATATTATGGCCTCATTAGCACTCAAAGTTAGACATGGAAAGTCTCATAATATTTTTCATTGTGTAACGATATGCATTTTTTTTTTTACAAAGTTTCAGTTTCAGTTTTGTTTTTGGTAGTTTCAGTAAAACGTTTCAAAGGTAAGGAAGTAAACTCCATGGATTCAAAAACACCACTACGGTAGACTATTCTACAATATTTAAAATGAAACGCATTAAATATGCTGAAAAAGCAGACCTTTTAAAATAATATTAAAAGAAATATTATTGATCTTAACATAATTAAAATTAACAAAGTATCACATGTTCAGGATTTCCCTGTCAACATCCCAAAATAAGTTTTTATTAACGTGAAACTATACTGTGAAAAAACGGTAAAAAGAACTGGTATTCAGGTAACCCAATACCATAATGGATTTTACGGTACTCAATATCGTAAAATCCACTTTTATTGGAAGATGTTATGTAATAAAAAACATGATGCACCGAAATTCTTACAGTAATAACTACGGTAAAATCACTGAATAAAGACCAAAAAATAAATATAACTGAATCGACAAATAAATATTACTGTAATATTACTGTTATATACATTATTTCTTTACTACTCACTTATTTTTTTAACTAAATTTAAAACAGCATATCTGCCTACTGGTCACTGATTTATTCTTTTAAAGAGACAAAACTACGAATATATTATATTGCTAAAAATTTAATTTTCTTTCTTTAAAACTCACTAACTATCGGATCTCATAAAATTAAGACAAAATCACAAAACATTTTTCCTCCACTAAAAGCACTAAATACCAAATGAAATTAATGCGCATTTGAAACAAGAATTATTGTATCTGTATTTCTTCATTTCTCCTTTAAAAGCCCCCATTGGATCTTTAATGCATAACATAGAACAACAGAACAGGGATCAGAAGTCGGAGAATTTTGCTCATATCGATTCATTAAACATTTTATCTCGGCGTTCGTATCCCGTAGGCGTCGAAAAGCCATTACGATAATTCGTTTTCCGAAGAAAAACGAAGAAAATGCTGTATAAGAGTGATTATACTTTTTTTCCTCATGCTTTTCAGTTATTTCTTGGATATTTGCTCAAAGCTTTTGCATTGATTTCTTAGAAATTGTTTCATCTTTTATTAATTTGTGTTTACAGGGATTTTTTTTTTCATCATTTTATTTTCGCTTTCGCTATTCCCTTTTGATTATGTGTTTCGTGTGTATTCAATTGAGGTAGTTTTTATTTGTGCTCAATTATCAAATCCATATGGATGCAAGCATTAACGATTTGATGTGATCATTTAAAGAAAAAAAGTTAACAAATACTTTTTATCCATTTGTATAAAAAAAAGTGCATTTTGATATGAAAACAGTGTTTTATGTAATTATTGCATTTATCAATGTTTCGTATTAGTTGAGAAAAAGATTGAGTCGAGACATTTTATTCGGTGATGTTATACGTTTTTAATTTTGCTATTTTGAAAATAAATTTATAAAATTACTTTAATCATACGTTTCAAAGTTTTATCAGTAGTAAGCTGAAGTTTTTTTGTTTTCCTATTTTTTATTCTATTGTTGGTGTGAAGTAAATTTTAAATTTACACACATAGATTATTCTTAGTTTATAAAAACTCATATTTATAGTATTTGTTGCTTTTAAAAAGTCATGTCATCCTGCAAGTAGACTAGAGGCTCGTTAAAGTGCAAAATAATTGAAATTAAAATAATTATTTTGCTGAAGTAACAATGATTATTTATCATCCTGCAAGTAGACTACAGGCTCGTTAAAGTGCAAAGTAGTTGAAATTAAAGTAATTCTTTTGCTGAAGTAACAATGATTATTTATCGTCCTGCAAGTAGACTACAGGCTCGTTAAAGTGCAAATTAGTTGAAATTAAAGTAATACTTTTGCTGAAGTAACAATGATTATTTATCTGATTTCTTTAAAAGAAGAAAAACTACGAATATATTATATTGCTTAACATTTAATTTTTTAATTTTCTTTCTCTAAAACTCACTAACTATCGGATCTTATTACAAATTTTACTCTCAGATTTGAACAAATGAAAATTGTAGTTTAAATCCATGGGTAGTTTTCCGCATTCCGCAATGTTTAGTCACGTGTGCCTTAAGAGTTCAGCCTACTTATCGAATTCATTTCGTCGATTACTAATCATCTTAATTTTGTACCATAAATCTTTTCCTTTTTTCATATTCAGGTGTACTGAAAATAATTTATCATAATATCAGTGTAACGTCAGCTTAATAAAAGTCCAAGGAACACTGATTTAGCACCTTAAACTATTTATTATACTTTTAAGAATAACATCAATTTCTTATGAGGATCAAATTGACACCTAATGGCGAATTTAGGCAAATCCAAAATCCGGGTGCAAATAATGTATAAAAAGTGTATAATTTAATTTTAAAAATTATGTTCCAGAGTTATTTCTGTCAAATTTTTTCATGTAAATAAAATACTTCTAAAACAGGCTAATTTACTGAAGAAACCTTCTAAGACACATAATAAACAGAAAACCATGACGGTTAAGAAAGATTTCTTAACTGAAACCTCTGTAATCCTAAACTATTTTTCTGACCTTTCCTAGGTTATTATCCTTTTATCAAATTGTTCTATATACTTTTCCTTTGTCTCACATATTTTAAAAATATTTTATATACAATATTTTAAAGATATTGAACATTTTAAAAAAGTAAGTAGTACTTACGCACGAATCAAGGAAAATATTCAATTCTTGCTGAAATGTAAAGTATCTTATTTACTGTTTACAAAACATTGTGTTTTACAGCTGGTACTACATCAAACATGTTATCATTTTAGTAGTAATAATATCAAACACGATAAAATAAAAGTCATCTGCTAGAAATATCCATTAAAATAAATAAAAATGTTTTTTTTTTATTTTGAACAAATCTCCCTAACACTGTTATTCAAAGCCTTTTCGTCATGAGAAATTAAAAAAAAATTCTTTTTAAGTGTCCTACACTATAAGAAAAGCTTTAATTTCAAACTTTATATGCCATTTTGCTAAAAAAAAGTTCTAGTCTTTAGGTCAGATAAATAACTGAAATGTTTTAAAAATTATTATAATTTTTTTGAAAATCGCAAATTTGGCGACAATTTTCCACTTAAATGAAAATTATAGAAATCAATGCCTTATTTCCATTTTTTAAAAATTTTTATGAGCCAAGATTATGTAACATTGGAGTAAATTTTTAAATATTAAAAAATTAGACCATGAACGATTTTCCTTTTCGCAAAAACGTTTCTCCATATTGACATTTTGCGCCATTTTAAGAATAACATGTAGGTAGCTGACTAAAGATACTCTAAACTTAACCTAAGAGTCATGACTGTTGCAAATTTATATCATTTCTGAAAATAGAATATTATTCGCAACAAAGCATCATTTCATGCGATCTTCGAAAATCAGCTTTTAATACAATTAGTTTGCTCGTAACTATAGATAAATAAAGTGTTAAACAATATCGCTTTATATGGACTAATTTTTGCCTCCTTCAACATTATCCACATGAGCAGCACTTCACCACAAAATGAAGTGGTTTTCCTTTGGGCGACAAAAATCATTAACAACATGCTGATCAACCGAAGAAAGCTTCCTAGACATACAATAAGGGGAAAACCACGACGAAACCAACAACTTTTCTCAACTGGAGATATTGTGATCCGTGACTATTTTCAGCTGCAGGCAATTCGTAGGTAATTGTCCTTTCTGGAAATTGTTCTATCTATTTCTCCCTCTTCCTTTTCGGCTAGAAGTAGATAAGTTTCGTTGATCTTGCTATTTGCTTCAACGACGGCTAAGAAGGATTATTTCGGATTGTATAACAGGGGAGAGTTCGCCTGAAGGCTGGGATGGTGAGCTTTTGAATGAAAGTTTTCATTACTATGTTGAAGGACATGTCTTAATTAGGGGATGTAATCTATTTCCTTAAACAAGGGAACTGGGTTTACTTTAGGAAGTTTTCCTAATAGAAATTCCATTACAATCATGGATGAATTGTTCAGTTGTGTGTTTTAGATACATACTAGAGTTTTAAGATGTTTCATGAATTTTAAGTTGACGTTTGGACCTAAATTAAATTGACTGAAATGAGCGCATAGTTTGAAGTATTACTAGAAAAATAAATAAAGTTGAATAATGCAGTTTTCAGTCATAACTGAAATTTGCTTTAACTCGAAAATATAGAATCCTGCATTTTATTATAGATATAGATTTTTTTAAGAAAAAATTATACAAAAAATTATTGATTTTATTTCAAAATAAAATAGAATGTAGTTTAAAATTAAAATGGAATATTATTTTAAGCTTCGTACTTTTAAACAAAGTTTAATTATTTTATCAAAGTCAACTTTCAGAAAGTCCTAACTAATTTATCAGTTTTCTTAAATAACACAGCGATTGAGTTAAATACTTTCATTTCTCAAGAAAGTATTATGAAAAAATTCATTGCTTGGTCTCAAAATGAAAAAGAATGTAGTTTAAATTAAGTCTGAAGGATTAATTTATATACCAAATTTTTATATAGCCTTTAGTAAAGTAAATTTTAAAGTATTTTATATTAGTTTTTGATGACTTCATTAATAGTTGGTGACAAGGTTCTTAGTCATGTTCTTAGGGGGAAGTTTAGTCTTAAACGAAGTATAGGTTGGAAATGACTTATACTATAACATCTCGAATTATATTCTAATCACACTAAGAAAAAAAATTAAAAAATATCAGTTTAATAATAACGTGGTTAGGAACTTCTATCAACTGAAGCAAAATTATTTTAATTTATAAAACTAACCGTTTTATATAGGTTTCGAAATGAGCAAATCACGCTTTTTTTCCCCTCGACAATGTGTGAAAGATTAATGAAACGTCAAAAAACTTGAAAAAAACTGAGAAAACAAAATGAATGTAGGGGTGGTAGAAAAAAATAGTGCAATCAGGGGAAAATATTTTCCTGTGGGCTTCGCCGAGAATATGCAGAGCGTATGCTTAAAAATGATAAAATGCTCTGATATGAAAAAAAGGATGCAACGGTATAATGGTATTCTTGAATTTCACCAATAAATTTTTTTTCAAAAAAAGACTAAAAACATGTGTAGCTTGCTCCAGAAAATGAATGCACTTTTCAGGAAGCTTTACTAGTCATAGTGTTCCTCTTTGCTTATCATAGTGGAAGCTTTACTAATCCGAGCCAGATTATCTCAGTTTAATCATTTTCATTAATGCGTCGTAAATGAAATTTTTATAACAATCTGATAATCTAATCTTGTAAGCAAATGTTTTATTATTCCTTAAATGTATATAATAGTGATTTCTTTATTATTTTCATTCATAAAATCAGAATTTATTTTAGAGTTTGTTCGTTTATTTTAAATGTAAGGTATTCGATCAGTTTCGACAATTTTTTTTTAAAATATAAATAAAACAATTTAAAAAATTAGTTAATTTGTTTTATAATGTGTTGAAACTTATAAAAATATCAAAACAAATTTATTATTATTTTTAATTATTTCTTTTTCACTGGCCATTTTTAGGTAAAAACAAGGTTTTTTTTTTTGCATGTGAGCTTAGCACTGTAAAACAAATTTCTGTTACCTGAAGCAAAAAATCCTTTGAGAATTCTATTTAGAAGGCTATCAACTATGTTTTGAACTATTATCTAAAAATAAGTGAATTATACTATTGAGTTAGGGATTGGTATAGTTAAAAAACCAAATTTTTAAAAATGTCCGCTCATGTCTTTGCAAAAAAGCAGGCGTAAAAATGAAACTTTACTTTTTTCTCTTATTCTGTAGTTCAAAACTTGTGTGTTATAATCATAAACAATCATTAAAAATTGTAGACAATTATTTTAGAAGCAACATGAGATATCATGTTTAAGGTGGTGCAAAATCAGAAAAAATCTGATTCTGAAATATTCTGATTCTGATATATCTGATTCTGAAAATCATTTGTCTATCCACTTTTATCACCTTGTACAAACCTGCTATTACATTTTTAACTATCTAGAGTGTTTACAAAAATATTGTACTCTTAGAAAGCTGAGAGTACAGGGATTTTAAATTTATACTAAACTCAATTTCGAACATTTTGTGCAAAATCAGGTTTCTGCCCTAGTCAGATACATTAAATAACATTTGTTTGGGTAGTTATTAATGATAAATTTTTATATAATATGTAAATATGAAATGATAAAAAAATATGTTATTTCTTAATTAACGACGCATACCTTGATACATATTCAATTTCATTAGAGGGGAAAATGCTATTTCGCAAGGCAAATGGCTGCTCAAGAAATTAAGGGCAATAATTAATTTTCAAAAGGTAATAACTAAAACATTTTAATATTTCGTCTTTCTTATTACCATTTTATACTGAATATTACTCTAAATTGAAGATCAATAAGAAGTGCTTCGTTATAATTAATACATTCAATGATAGTTCTTCATTTCGCTCTTTTTAAAATTTCAAACAATATATAAGTTACATTTACTTTTACTTTGGCTACGAGTGCTTTCTGTCAAAATATCTATTACAAATAATAAATGCAAAATTCAGAGATAAAAATAAACAATCAAACGAGTTTCCAGAAATTAAAAAGAAATCACGATAAAGATCCAATAACAATTCGATAGTAGGCGATGCTCAAAGTGTTCAAGGTACCTCATTATTCTAAATTTTTATGACAACTTTTTTAAAACTTTGAGAAAGTCATCTTAATATACTCTATTTTTACCAATCTAAACATTGCAACAAACGCTGATTTGTAATATGTGGAAAATAGACATTTAATTTGTTTGTTGGAAACATGTATTGTTAAGGACTCTAGTTTAACTTAAATTAAGTTCATGATTAAAATTTCTCATTAAAAGAATTTATGGTCATATAGTTATCTACGTTAAAAATGTTTAAAATCTCCTCGAACACAAGAAAAAGTCAGAATTTTTCGTTTTCCAACCAATTAAGTAATTTTGTTATTGCCTGCAAAATCCTTAAAAAAAATTGCAAATATTTAAATTTATAACACAAACATTGTTCAAATTATTAAGACGGACGCCAACCTTAAACAATGATTTTTTTAATTATTGGAGTGGAACATAAATTAAAAACAAGAAGCAAAAAACAAGTATAAATTTTTAAGTTAAGGATCCGCTAACAGTAATAATCTCTTAGGATTTGACGGGCTCTTTAATCTGAAGTTGACATTCCTTGATATCACTGATCTATTAAAATGAACGATTTGTAATATATTTTTCTTAATGTTTGCTTATTGTAAAAGAAAATAGTAATTCAGATTTTTTCTAAGCAGCTTGTATGAATTTCTTTATTGTATGATAGTTTTCATTTAATAACTTTTGGAGGATTTGATGTGTGACAAATATTAGTCTTAAAAATTTCGCAAAGGAATAGACCCTTCAGCAGAACTTGAAATGTATTTCGAAAACAATGCATACAATAACGTGTTAACAAAAACCGTAACAAGAGTAAAAATAATGCAAAAACTCTGACATCTTTTGAAATTATTTGCTTAAAAAAATGAATTTGTATTTAAGAATTTTTAACATGACACGCGCATTGTTCGAAATAAACCAAACAAAGCTAAGAATATTTTTAAAAAATGGTTTGAAAAGTAGCATATTATAAAAAATTCCGAAAAGAGAAAAACAAACATTTATTGTTTGAACTATTCCATGCATATAAATATAGCTTATGGATGTGTGTAAGCAAACATATGGAATTTACAACACAAAAACACTACATTTTTAACAAAATAAAAGCTTGTCTCATACTTTAAAATTCACGCAAAACTTTAAAGCTCCGTTTGTTTATTTGAAAAAACTGCTTTTACCTTATAGGAATTTCTTTGTAAAAAAACTTACATTTTATAACTCTAACAAACATTTTTTAAAATTTCTTTGCAAATTAATATATACAATTTTTTTCAAAAATTCTTATTCATAAAAATGTTTATTCATTAAGAATTTATTAGTTTATGTAAGTAAACACTTGGAAATTAAACAAATGATGCTTCTATATTAGCTCGTAGGAAAAAAAATGTTTCGAACGAAAACTTAATTTTGCACGCAATAATTTCTTTCCAAAATAAATGAATTCCGTTACAAATTACCTAACACTGGTTAATAAACTTTGCTAATTGCCAGCAATGTACTTTTAATTGCCCGAAGCACGCGACAGAGGAATATTTGTAAATTTCTTTTTTCTCTTTCTTTCTCTTCTTTAAGAACTTTCATTTTTCTTTAAAATCCCTGCTTGAATGGAAGTCGCATTTTTCTATCACGGGTGGTAAATTTTTAGGGAATAAAATAAATTCCTTGACTCGGCAATTTATCAAAGTAAATGAATTTCCTAATTGTTCTAATTCTTTGAGCAATTAAAATACTTTTTTATGAATAAACTGATTGTGACCAGTCTTTCGTTATTCTGAATTTAAAAGAGTAAATGAATGTTTATACATTCCTAATAAGTAATTTTTTAAAAAACTGAAAAACCAGATATGTGAGGTAAATCCCTCCTAATGATCATGCAAAAATTATTATTGGACAGGAATTTTTTTTTGTGTACTTGTAAATACTCTTGTGTTATGGATACAGAGACGTGCATATTAAAGATAAATGTGGCCCTAGTGTGTTTTTAGGAAAACATTGCTAGGTATTTTAAAGTTTTTTGAATAATATTTATTTGTAAATTTTTATTTGAAAATAAACCTGAATGTATATTTTTGTAAGAAACCTGCTGTTAATAATTCAGAAGTTAACATTATATGATATTGATATATGAAATTAAGTTAAATTTTACTTAATATTAAGCATTTTACCGAAATATCTTTCATATTTCAGTCTTGTTTTTTATTTCTTATTTATTTATTTCATTATTTAGAACTTTTCTTTTTTATTTGACCTATCCTGAACTGTATTGTTATTATTTTATTGTGATGTGGTGAAGCTTACAGTATAATTTTAAATCAAACTCTAAATTTTGCAAGCTTGCATACTTTTCATCTTAAAGTGTATTATTATTATCATTATTTTTTTAATCTTTCAGAAAAAAAAAATTCAGTTGGATTTTGAAATTAACTGTGTAATATTTTTTGGGGTCATTTTTGCTTGCAAATTATCTTAGTGTTGTCATTCCACGCTACTAAAAGACATTAGCAGAATTATTTTAAGACTATCAGTGTAATTTTTTTAAAACTTATTTGTTTTTTTTATTAGTTATCTTTTACATATTAGTTTATCTGGATGTGAAGATTGACTGTTTGAAATGTTTTTGGCACGCAAATCATCTTAGCGTGTAGTACATCCTATAAAGATAAACATTTTTAGAAAGCTATTAAGTCTATCTTATTGATTTGTTTTAACTTATTTGCTTTATTTTTTTATATTAGTTATTTTTTTACCTATTAGTGTTTTATTTTTAATCTTATTTTTATGATTTGTTTGATGACTTTTGTCGAAATCTTAAACTTATTGTCATTTCTTGTCTTCCCCCAGCTGAATTCGCCCTGACTTCTTGATACTAGTTTTTAAAGTTTTTTATTTTGATGTTTTGTAAATAGGCTTAAGTAAATGTCTACAGTCAATTTTAAAGATCTATCGACCTTATTGACAGACTACTGAAAATGATTATCAATAACATATACTAACATGTAAAGGAAAAATAAAACATTTCTTTGCTGATTTACGATTTTAATTTGTTGATACTGCCATCAGCATCTTTTGTAACTTTATGAAGTTTTTTTTATCAATAAATGCAACTGGGGGGGGGGGGTTCACGACGTTTTTTGGCCAGTATTGCTAGTAAGAACTTGCGTCTCCTCTCCTGAGGGGGGTAGGGTGGCTGTAGAAGGGGTGAGTTGAGTTTCCTCAGTATACCCCAGAGGAGGCTGTCGGAATACGTAAACCTTAACTAATTTGCATACGGATTATCTCATTATATTTAATTTGTAAATCTCCATTATTTTTATCTTTCTATTAAAAAAATTGGCAGATTGTATTTAAGTCTAATTCCGCAAGAATTTGAAAGTTTTAATTTTTTTTGTGAGTATTTGTTAACTTGATATTTATTCCTTGTTTCAATTTTTTCATTATTAGTACATTTTTCTTCTTAAAATTTTAAACCATTTTTTATTAGTTTATACTTTACTATTTGCTTCATTATTGTAATATTTTAGTTTTTTGTTTTTGCTTTCACATTTGCTTACATTGCATTTGTTTACATCAAACATTAGTGCTCTATTTTAGAAATTATTTTTGCATCATAGTTTCGTAGATCAAGTAGTTTTCAATATTGTTAATACTGATTTCATTTTTATGGTATTGATTTTTAACACAATGTTTTTTAACAATGTTATTGATTTTTAACACAACTAAGCGGAATTAAGCTCAATTGTATTTTTCTATTCAAAATATTTTTTTACTTTTAAAAATTGACTTAAAGAAATAAAATATGCCGTTGTAAATTTTTTTTTATGGAAATCTTAACTCTGATCTAAACTACATATGTACTCTGCATTAAGTTACATTTATTATATTTTAAAAAGGAAAAAAACAGAGAATTTTATGCAAATATATAATGTTCAATTACATGATAATTTCATTTTTACATAATTGATTTTTTATTGATAATTGATTGATGAACATTTTTTGTTCAAACAATCCCACATTCTTTCTCATCGAAATTAGTAAAATTGTATTTTGCTGTCGAATATATTTTTACTTTCAAAACTTGGTTTAAGGTAATGAAATATGTCGTTGTAAAAATAATGAAGATAATGTAAAGATATGTCGCTGAATTGTTATTCAGAAAACTTAACTCTAATTTAAGCTACGTATGCACACTACATTTTGTTACATAACATCTATCATATTTTTAAAGCGGAAGTTTGTCATATGGAAATGTAACACTTTATTCTTTATAATTGCTAATACTAATAATTGTACAAACTTCATCATTATTATATTGATTTTTAATCGATTATTTGTCCAAATTATTTCATACTGTTTCTTAACAAAATAAGGTAAATTGTATTTTGCAATTGAAAATTTTTTTGAGATCGATTAAAAATCGATTCATGCTAATGAATTATGTCTCTGTAAAATTGTTATTAAGGAAACTTCAACTCTATTCAAAGCTATATGTGCACTCTACATAAAGTTACATCTATTATATTTTGCAGAGGAAAAAAAAGGTGTATATCCATCATTAAATATAACACTTTATAATTGGACAAGTAGTTACACATTATTTTAAATACAGTTGACTTATTGTCAACATTTGGAGATAACTGTAAATTTCTGTCACTTAATTTATGCATTTCCGCCCGTAACTTGTTCACTAACTACGTCATTAAGAGTAACAGTTTGACACTTCCCACCGTAATAGATCACTTTCACTGCGATTAGTGACAATTGCATTTCAACATCACTCAGCTTTATTCCAGATTTTGGTAGAATCATAAATATCATTAAACATATCTGTAACGTATAAATATCTAACTTATTTGAATAAATGCCAAGTTTAAGATAACATAAAATTGTAAATATGGAATAAACTAAATTATAAGCGTTAAAATAATTGATGAATGTTTATTCAATAATCATAATAATTTTGATCATACCTTGTAAAATAGCATAAAAAACTAAAATTAAACTTCTTAGCTGTTTTAATATTGAAGCATTGTTTCATATCCAATGAAAAGATACTGATGAAACGAATAAATCTGTCAATTTCAGTGATTACATACTAAAATAAATAAAGATATATACTAATTTCATGTAGAGAATAATTTAAAATTATTTTAAATGTGAGGTAG
This sequence comes from Parasteatoda tepidariorum, assembly GCF_982258835.1. Taxonomy (NCBI): domain Eukaryota; kingdom Metazoa; phylum Arthropoda; class Arachnida; order Araneae; family Theridiidae; genus Parasteatoda; species Parasteatoda tepidariorum. The sequence continues at coordinate 44,703,747 of NC_141756.1, forward strand.
TTATACGAATGAGCTTTGAAATATCATTTTTATACATAATAAATCATGATATGTACACTATAAAAAATTCTTGATCAAATTGGGTAAAACTTGATTGGTATTCAAGGAGCTGGTACTTTTTACGGCACAATAAATTTTTACTCCAATATGTAACGGAACTAAAATTCTGATTCACAGTATTTTTTACAGTGTTAATTACCTTTTACATTCCAATTAAATAAATATTACTGTAAAATTTACGGTATAATATTTTGCGGTAAAGGAGGATTTTACGGTAAAATGTATTTTACCGATGATGTACTTGAAGTAAAAGTACTTTACATAATTTGATCCGGAATTTTGTATAGTATGCATATGTTTATCATACAACAATTTACCAAATTTAGTATCTATATTCATAATATATCAAGTCTTCTTCACTATGCCAAATAATCAATATATTAAGAATGTATGTTACATTAGAGGATATCTAATTTTAAAAAAATAATAAATAAAAATTACTAGAAAAAAGGAAGTTAAAATTTTTCAGAAAAGATAATGGTATTAATATTAAAATGTGTGTCAATTTAATTTTGATTATGACTTTTAGAATAAAGTTTCTTTTCTTAAAAAATTTTGTATAACCCTTCTTCTCACTGTCATGTAAACGACACTCCGTTAAATTCGACTTTAACTCCTATTACTAAAATAAAAGAGATTTGAAGAATTTAGTGATATATTTTTCAAGTATTTTTTTTAAATATACATTACTTTATTTATTTGTTTTCTTAACCAGAGTAAAATATGCACCTCTATTTTACGTTAAAGCTTATATCTTCCAGACAGTATTTATAAGAGCGCTATCTGAAAAGTGAAATAAAAATGTGTGATTTAAAGATGGCAGCAGAAATATACTAGCCTAGTTAGGACTTCCTTTAGTTAGTTGCACTCAATCAAACTTTAAGCAATTTTGAATGTAAATGTTTGTGAAGAATTTTTTCATAGGTTAATATAACTGTTTTTATGTTGTTTTTTTTGTTAAAAACTTGTCCTTACATATTAAATAGGCATTTGATGCAGTTCAAGGGGAGCATACATAGTCATTTGCTAATGAGAAAATTTTAGCGTCTGAATTTAAGCATGACTTATCAAATTAATTTAATGATGATGAATGCTCAAAAACTGCAGCTATATATTAAAGTGCCCCTACATTTTCCCAAATGGTGTTGGACTGCAGTCAAGTGCAACTTAGAGAATAGGAGAGCTTCGATGATAATTATTTGGCAAAGAAACATTGCGCACATTATTTGGATGTAATAAAATTATGGCAGCATTCTTAGGAGAATGATATAGATTTTAAAAGAGGCAAAGTAAAAATAATAAATTTTAAAGAAACGAATGCGCTGATATTTTTAATAATTAAACTGCATCGTCTACTAAAAAGTCACTTTTGAAAACTATTAATTCAAAGTAAAGGAAGGCGTGAGTAAAAGATAACGAAACAGATTTTGTTGCGGGAGGAAACAGAGAGACACACACAAAGGCTCCTTCAAATTTAAACCTCCAATTAAATCCATTGCCTCCAATTAAATCCAAACCTCCAATTTGCTGTTTAATACATCCGTCTTTTTCTAATGTAATTGGTCAAATATCAATAGCATTTTCGTTTTATCGTCGATTAAATGCAAAATATCAACTCTGACCAAATTTTGGTTTTTATACTTTTTTATAAAATTTCTAAAAATGTATACTTAGTATCTTTACGGTAGGCCAAATATATTTGTGTATGGAATATGCGCAAAAGTTTAATTTATGAAATACTCAGTGAAACTGTTTTGGCACATGCACTGTACCAGGGGTGGCAAAGTTTATTGATAGTTGAGCCATTTTTCATGAGCCGCAATTAAATACGTATTTAAAAGGTTGGAAAAAAAGGTATGAAATTTTTTCTTACAGAAATTATATTTATTGAAAACATATAAGTAAAAGGGCAAAATATGTGTATTCAATTTAATTATTAAAAATTAAGCACATTTATTTTACTTCTCTTGATAATTCTTTAAAATTTGGTGAATAATTGGTGACAGCACTTCTCAGTAATTCTTTGAAGTGTTGGTTAGTTAATACTGATCGGTGTTTGGATTTCACGAACTTTAAAGTGGAATAAAATGATTCACATAAGTACGTTGCTCCGAATATTGAAATAATTCAACAAGCAGCCTTTTTTAATTCAGGATACTGCGATTCTGGTACAAATTTTCAAAATTCAGTAATCGACGTCGACCTATAATTTTAATTGTAGAGCTTCATCTTCTTGCATCTCTATTAATTCGAATTCTCCAGATTCTTTTTCGGTCATAATTACATTGGAAATGGGAAACTCACCTTGAATTATGTTAATTTCAAATGGATTCAGAAAAAAATCAAGAGACGATTTAAAATATTTCAAGTCTTGAAATCTATTTTGGAATTCCGTCAATATTCCTTCTATGTTTTTTATATACTCGTAGAGTTTTTCTTGTTTAATATTGAAACAAAGTTTTTCAATTCGAGGAAAAATTATTCCTAACGTCCTGTTGAAAAAGTTGGAATTTAGTTTGAAAACTAAATATAAACTGTGAGAGGTCAGATATTATTTTATCGTTTCCCTGCAATTGTAAATTCAGTATTTGCAAATGTTCCGCGACATGAATTAAAAACATTAAGTATTGTAACCACTCGTCATCGTCTAATTCTGAATAGATTATTTTCTTTTATTTTAGAAATGCAGTTATCGGATCAAACAAATCTACAAAACAATTTAATACGTTGTAGCTAGATAACCATCTAACAATGCAAAATAAATTAATATCATTTGGAAGTTTTTCGTCCTTAAATTCTTTAAGGAAATTTTTGAATTGCCGATGATTTTTTGCATTGATGCGAATGTAATTTTTAATGTGCAATACTGTTTTCATAACATCAGGATATTTTAAATATTTTGTAACTTGATGTTTTCGGTGAATTATGCAGTAAATCTGTATGAATTGCGGAATTTGAGAATCATCTTTTAAAATCACAGTAATACCGATTTTTTACTCAGCATTGCCGGAGCTCCATGAGTTGTAATGCTTGCAAGTTTATTAAGAAGCACATCAAAAGTCTTCATTATGGAATCTAATGCATTTTTAATATCGACACCGCGGATTGACATTTGAAGTGCTACTAAATCCAATAATTCTTCTTTAACAACGAAGTCAGGTGAAACGAAACGTATAAAAACTGCCAATTGCTGAAGACCTGTCATATCTGTCGATTCGTTAAGGAACGATAATAATTTTGTTAAAATATAATAGCACAAAAATGAAAAGGGAACTCGGGTACATTTATCGAGAGCCGCAAATAATCCTTCGAAGAGACGCATTTGGCTCGCAAGACGCAGGTTGGCCACCCCTGCACTATACCATTAACTAGTTACAAATTTAACTAACATGATTTGATTAATCTTTACTTGAGTAAGACATTTATCAGAGACATTTTCTAAGAACGTCTTATTTATTTAGAAATTTTGACTCCGGTATACTGACTTTCACAACATACTTTTACATCTGTAAATTTATATTACGGAACATTCCTCGGAGCTCTGTAAACAGAACATCTTTGCATCTGTACATTTCCGTTGAGAACATTTTCAATTGCAGTTTTGGTGACAGTAAGAGACAGTCGCCTTTACATTTGTTTCTTGCTGCTTTGGAAACATTTCTAACTGTTAACTTCTTAGTTAATGATATAAACGTTTCATTTTCACATCTGGATCCTTCATTTACAATTCATGCTCATATATTACGTTCCAAATCTTATTGTCCTGCCCTATTGGGAATGTAACAACTGTAATTTATGGTGCGGAACATTCTTCAGTTGTAACTTGGAGCTTTGTAAACAGCACGTCTTTACATCTGTACATTTACAACAGGGCAATATAGGGTAACTTTCGGGGTTGTTACATTTGAGGGCCTTCTTTGTTCATCACAATCTATTCATTTTCTTGTACCGATAGGACACAGACGTGCATTTCAAGACTTCAGTTTTCTCCGAATGCTCCCAATGGGTTAGGGCAGAGTTAAATTAAATCGACCTATTTGATAGTAGAGATAAACTACATATCATGTAAATTATGTATAAGCTTACAGTTTTGAAATGATTGTTCAAAGAATTTCGTGCAGAAACAGAGTGGTTATTAAAATTATGAAAATAAATTTATTATTAATATTATTTAGTATAAAATAAATACCGAAGGGAATAATATTTGATTTGCATAGTTGTATTTTTCTAGTATCGAATTCAAGATTTTTCTCCTATTGACAGATACAATGCTCAGTTTCGAGTGTTTAAGTATATTTAAATCGATTTAATAGCAGAGATAAACTTTTACATAACATATAAATTACGATATAAGCTTACGGTTGCGAAATAATTGTTCATGCAGTCAAGAAGTCAAGCAGTAACAAACAGTTCATGGAAAATTAAAAAAAATAAGGAATTCGAAACTTAATAATCGCTTTAAACTATAAAAAATGATTGCTTGAATATTTCCCTGGAAAGTAAATGTTATAGGATGTAAAAAAAACATACATACATATATTTCCTATTTTCTAGAACAATAGTTTTCTTTTTTTTCTTTTTTTCTTTCTCTATTTTCTATAAAAGTTGAAAAATAGTCATAAAAGTACACGTAGTGTAGAAATCATTATATATAAATATCAGGGCTCGAAAAAACTCAGAAATTTTACCCGTCCCCGATGACGGCTTGTCCAACAGTGTACCCGTCCTCCTTTGAAACTAACCCGTCGCTTCTAAATAAAAAAAATTATAATTTTCTCTTATTTATTACAAACATTTATATAAATTGCACAATGAATTAGTAGCTACTAGGACTACAAATACTAGGATTACATTATACAATAATCAAAGAAATACTAGGTTACTAATAGTAAAACCTAGTATTTCTATTATGAAATAATTTATTTATTTGATGAAATACTTTAAATAGCAAAGGTTAAGTTATCTGTCAATTATCATGTCAATTTATCAGATGGTGCTGCGTTTTTTAAATGAATCAAATATGACGTTCGCCAGTTCCACAATCAAGCCAATGATTTACAGAGGTTTCTGCACAGAAATCTAAAAGAGGTTTTCTATTTAGGTAGATGTTCAAAAATGCGTTTAACACTTCTTTTTGAAGACCAGTAAGTAATGTGTTGTTTTGTAAGTTCATTGCTGAAAAGCCCCCTTCAACTGCTGCAGTACTCCCAGACAGAGAAAACATCCATTCCACCATGCGCAGTATGTTGCTGTAATTCGAGATTAGAGGGTCATTTTAGAAGTGAGGCGCCAGACTCTTGTAAGATGACAAAAATTGAAAATGTATCACGAACATTAACGGGAAAATTGCCGTCCGCGCGGACGCTGGATTCGAGAAATTTGTTGTCCGCGGGGAATTTTGACCGCCGAGGACGGGCGGTTTTTCGAGCCCTGATATATATATATATATATATATATATATATATATACATACGCAAATTAACATGAAAAACATGAATAAAAAGACTAAATTGTAGAGAAACAAGAGTGGTAAAAGCAATAGTCGTTATCAAGACACATCTATTGCTATAAATGCGATATTTCTGAAAAGAGAATAATTATCCTAAGATAAAAATTATTCTTTATATGTGTCGATATCGCAAAAAACGTATAGTTGAAAAATTATGAAATAAAAGTAAAAAGTAATCAAACTTACCGGCGTGTAGCAAGATGCGGTTTTAGATTTAAAAGTATAATAAGTAAACAGTTAGTGAACAGGTAAATATTTGAAGTGATGCTTATAGCTTAAATCGAATAAAATTAATAAAAATATATTTGATCGAAGTGGAAAAACTTTTAAGTAAGTAAAATATTAGTGCTGCCATCTATGAGAAGAATTTGTAAAAATTCTGAAATTAAATTATTAAAACCCAAAAATGGAGAACAACATTCATTTCGATCCTATCATTTATAGGGTAACTTATTTAAAAGTCATAGCCTGCACATCATACGGATAGGAAGCCGTTTATAGACTTTATCCTTCATTCATACATCCTTACATAATTTTATAGAATAATAAATAAAAATAAAAAAAATATTCATTTTTATCTTACCATTCATAGGGTAACTTATTTAAAAGTTAGAGCCTGCACATCATACGGATAGAAAGCCGTTTATAGACTTTATCCTTCATTCGTACATCCTTACATAATTTTATAGAATGCACATTTCTATCATTCATAGGGTGACTTATTTAAAAGTCAGAGCCTGCACATCATATGGATAGAAAGCCGTTTATAGACTTTATCCATCATTCATACTATCTAACATAATTTTAAAGTATGCACATTCTTAAAATGATAGGGTGACTTATTTAAAAGTCAGAGCCTGCACAGCACTACATTCATTAGGGTGGTTCTGTATGAAACAGAGCCCATTCCATTTATACAAAAATAATGATAATAATAATAAAAAATAATAATAAAAAAAAATAAATAAATAAGTAAATGAATTAAGAATTAAACTGTTTATTATACTGGATAATTAAAATAATCGAATTAATATTAAGAGGCCACAAATTATTAAAAAGTGACTTAAAAATATTTTTTTTTAACCAATCCAGTACAAATGGTCATACATCCAAACTGTTCCGTCCAGTGGCTTTAGAAACAGTTTGTCATAGTTAGTTCCTACCTCAAAAAAAAATCAGAGCTCATTCTAAAAGTAGAAAAATTAAATAAAAATAAATAAAAATTAACGTACCAAGTTTTTCAAGATATTGTTAAAATAGAATTTTAGAAATATATATATATATATATATATATATATATATATATATATATATATATATATATATATATATATATATATATATATATATATATATATATATATATATATATATATATATATATATATATATATATATATATATATATATAAAGCAACTACACCTGACATGCACTAGTAGAGCACCCAGCCAAGTCTTAAATTATTCATCTTTTTCTCAAGATGGGGAAGACAAGAGCATGTCTTCTATCATAAAAATATATAAATAAATAAATAAATGACTAATGCTGCTTTGCATTTGACAAAAAAAAGGGGGAAACCAAAATTTAGTTTTTATCCCTTCGTCCGTTTTATTTTGTTAACAAAACAGTTAACTTTATTAGGTAATGTGCCTCAGCTTTCCGATGGGGAAAAATAAAGTCTGCCATTGGGAGCTTTGCTTTCATTCGCAAAAGGAAAGGGAATTTCGATTGTGACGAGGGAAGATTTTGAATGTCTGAATTCAGTAAGAGAGAAATTTTATTTATTTACTGATATGATTGGCGATGCTACCAGCTAACCGCCAAAGCAGACGTTGGCATTTATTGGTAGAAAAAACATGCACTTGATTTATTTGTTTCGTCTAACGTTTGTTAGGGTCTTGATGTATATTTTTTTTCTCTTTTTTAAATTGATACTTGTGTTTAAGCGTGTAGTAGAAAGGAAGCTTTTTTAGTAAAAAAAAGGGAAATATATTTTTTCATCTTTTATTGTTTGACGGCGGATAAATAAATTGAGGAACAGAAAAATAATGTTTGGGCTTTTCTTATAAATGGTGTAGTAATGTATGTATGTATGCATCGACTGTAATCTATATATAAAAATGAATGTGTGTCTGTCTGTCTGTTCTTTATAGACTCCGACAGAACGCTATCAAACTTGGCATACAGATAGTTCAAAGCACGAGGAAGGTCACTGTCGACATTAGAACATTCTGCGAAAAGCCATTCCAGTGGTATGAGAGAAAATCGAAATGGAATTTTCTGATTGGTTAAAAGTTAGCTATTGTTTTGAATTTTGCTATAAACGATTCAGTTTTCAAATATCTTGAGGATAACAACAGTGATATTTTCTATCTTATGGCTCTATTCATTTAGAAAAGTAAATTAGATATACTTCAATATTTAATATTAATTCGAGCAAGTTTCTTTACGTCAGATGAGCACAAGCAAATAAAACCAACGAGAATAGATTTCTTAATTATTGGTCGTATCACGGATTTAGTATGGCGAAAACTGTTTAATAAAAATAAAGGCAAAGACAAATTTCATTGAAATTGCACGTTTTCAGTAATTATTTACATTTAGTATGCAATTTTAGGTTAGCACAATTAAATATAGTTTTCGAAGATTTCATTGCTGTGACAGTTGTAATTTGAAAACTACTAGATTGTTTATTATTACAAAGTTTTCGATTTCACATTCATTTCATTTACAAAATAGAATTTTGTTTTAAATTTTATCATTTTCATATTTCTTATTCATTTTATTTCATTTTTATTGCTTTTTTATTATTTAAAATAAATATGTGAATTTTCGATTTTGCAAATTTGCGACCACTGTCAACTTTTACATTTCTTTGAGAGAGAATATTTGCAAAAATATGCCACCTAAACGAATCGCTCTTAGTCGAACAACATCTCATGCACGCAAAAAGAGAACTACCCGTGTTTCAGAAGCATCGGAGCAACGGGAAAAAAATACTTGAAACTAATCGAGAACACAATGCTTTAGTGATACATTTTTTTTTGTCTAACTTCAAATTGACGCACATCAAAAATTATTAACGCGAAGCTTATCCCATGTAAATAATTATTGTATTTCAGTTGCTTTTTTCTTCAAAAATTCGATAATTTTAAAATATAATATATTTAAAAAACATAAATAAATGAAGAATGGAGCAGTTTTAAAATTAAAAAATAATCTTTAACGTTTTAAATACTTAGAATACATGTAGAAGTCCTGTCCAATATGAGATAATTCTAATGACAATAAATCAAAAAAATTTGATAAAGTATAAAATTTCAAGGAATACCAAATTTTTACTTTTTCATACCAACTGTTTACCTTACTTTTTTAGTATCTAGTCTAAATTTTTTTAAGATTACTCAGAAGGTATGTAAAAAAGTTATGTATAATTACTATATTATACAATTACACAAAATATGCAGGAAATGCAAGTTTAAAAAGTTTAATAAATGTCTCACACTCTTCCTTAAATGAACCAATGACATTATTATTATTTTTTTGCATGATTGTCTTAAGTTGCATATTTTTACAATATGCATCTTATATTTTAAAAATTAATTGAGTAAAAAAAAAAAAGACTCAAAAATAAATAAATTGTTTCATGCTTCCTTAGCAAAATGCAAAATATAGACGTTTTTCCTTTTTTTCAAGCACAAACTATTTCAAACTTAATTGATCGGCTGAACGAACTTTTAAAGACTTTCAATTAAAAGTATGGTAATTAAATTTTGAGTAATTATGAACAAAAATATTTTGCGCATCAGCGGACACCACTAAGTTACATAATGTCTCAGATTAAGTAAAGGCATTATTTTTATTTAATTTAGAATGTAAATATTAAATATTCCTTCTATGGTGAAGCTTGTTGTCTTCTATTCAGAATACAAAATGTTGAACTTAAAATGATATTTAATGTAATATTGCTTGTTTTCCTTCGATTAAAATGTATTACATTCATTTAGTGTTACTATTTTTCTACCGAAATTTCAAATCTATTGTAATCTTTTATTGCATAGGTTCAGGTGAAAGTATTCGTTTTATTCTCGTCTTACTTTTTCATTTTTATCATCCGTGTCAATCATTTTCCTCTTTCAACAAGTCAATACCTCATAAGTATTTATAAGAAGCGATGCGATGGATTAGCTTCCCATGCATTACATTCTAAAACCCAAGTTTTTCTAATCGAAACATTTTCCAGAAAAATAAAATATTTTCCTCAAAACTTTTATCTTGCATGTAAATAAAAGCAATATGAATTTTCTCTTTTTAATTTGCAATGTCATTAAAAGCTTTAAGAATGAAACGATTCAATAATAGTTACTATTTAATTCATTACTATTTTAGAAGGTAAATGAAATGCTAATGAGCATTAATTTAAAGCGAAAAATTGGTAATGTTTTGGACAAGAGCTGAGAAAACTGTGAAAAGGTTGAAGGAAAAAAACAGGTGTTTAATTTGAAACCTTAAAAGGGTTTTCTTGAATAAATTTCAAAAAAAACTTTTAGTGCATATTTCAAAACCTTATACTATGGAGTATATGTGGGCGAAATAATTTTGCCCGGAAACTCATATGAAAAACGTTATCAAAAGACTTGCCATTTCGCGTGACAGAGGTGTCATGGACAGAATGAGAGGCTATCCATGAAGGAGGCAATGAAAACCACATTCAAAAATCTGTCAAATATCAATTTACTAGAAAGATGTGTTATTGCTAATCCTAAAACAATAAAGAATCACTAAATTCGATTATGTGGACGTTTTCTCCAAGTTAATCTATCCCGACAAAAATGTGGTTAAAATTGCCAATTATAGGTGATGATGATCTTCCTCACAGTTTTATGGGGATTGCCTGTATGTCATGGGTATTTGAATTGGCAACACACCGTTTGAGTTTTGAAAAAGGCTCAACACAAATTGCCTAGTGAAAGTTCCGAAGTTCATCGTGTCTACCACCAGCAAAGAAGCCAGATTTGCTGCGCGGGAGTCAGCAATGCACGCTACCGAAATGTATGAGAATAAGGAAAGCATTCCCGAAAATTCGAAGAAAATCGTTATCTTATAACCTGAATCTTATTACCTTTATTAAATTTTATAACCTAATTTTCCCTAATTTTTTTTTAGGTTAGGTGTTTAGATCGCAGAAAAATTACTCCGTCAATATTGACGTCGCTTTCTAAATATGTAAAGAATTCGCATAATTTTGGTTAGAACAACGAAAATTTAGCAATTTTATAAAGTTTCGACTTTTTTTTTTTATTTATGTTTAAATGCCAGGGAAAGGTAATTTGTGTTTACGATTGTTTCTAAAAAAATGACATTTAACTTATAATTTTTTTTGGTCATTACCATACATTCATACTTACTTGATAACTTTCAGTCTCGTCTGTTTTAGACTATACAGTATGAGGATAATGACCTACACCCTTTCATCAGTGATAGACGTGCAGTACAATTTTTGCCATATTTTTATATTTTATTTTATAATTATTTCAAACTTACAAAAATTTTAAAATTAGCTGAAAAGTGATGAAATAAAATCATGAAATCATTAAATAATTTATACTTTCATTTCACTGGAAAAGAAAATGCTAAAAATGAAGGTTAAATCAGTCTTCTGCACCAGAAAATCATCTCAATGAAAGAGGCCAACAAAATATAACTTGGCACAGGGCAAAAATTAATTGAAGATTGCTAATAAACCAAGATATGACATTTTGATATCTAATAAGAACCTAATAGAGAACCATGACAGAGGACCAATGCTCGAAGCTGAAGTTATGAGATATATGTTTGAAAATAATCTTAATAATCAATTTTTATTCTAAGAAATTACACGCTTGTCTTACAGACTATTAATTTTGAGCCCTGATTATACTTTTTCTAAGATGATCACTATTTCACTTTTTGTCTGATAACCTAACTAAAACAGTGATTAGATGCATCAAATATGGCATTTCTTATACGAAATGAGTTATGCATGGTTCTTAAGCAGTTATTGTCCATTTAGCATTTTGCTTGATAATCAAATTTAGACCGTACGCAGTATCACCAATGATTCGCGCAGTTCATATAGTTCACCAGAGTATCAATATGCTTCTGATACTAATTGTAAAGTTTTAAAAACACAAATATATACCATGCACGACATTAATTATGTTTTTTTTTTTTTACATAATTGAGGGAATTTACATTTGTTCAGATTTATCTTATACTGTTCAGTATTTTATATAGAAATAATCGTTAATATCCGAATACTTTAGTTCAGACTTTTTTAATTTCACGAGTATCTCTCGTCATCTTTATTTGCTTTAATTAAATTCTCATTATAAAGGATTAATAATTTAAATATTAGTTTAAAACATAATTATTAAACTTTTATAAACTTGTGACATAAAACAGTGCATGAGTGACATAAAACATAGAATAAATATTTTACTTGACTTAATTCAAATTTATACATAAATGTATAAAATTACTCACAAAAACATTATAAAATGACGAACAAAAATATTTGAGAAATTGAGCAAATATATTTTTTACAAGATTTTAATTAAACATGCACATAATAAAAAAATTTTTAAACAACAGACAAAAATAAAGCTAACAAATATGCGAAGATTTAGATATGCAAAACTTATTGATTCCAGTAGTTATAAACGTGAATCAATATGCCTCACAAATCTAAATTTAGAAACACCCTTTTTTAATTACGTAAACTCAGTGAATGGGAAACTTTATTGTAAGTAAAGAATTGCTCAAAAGAAAAGTAACATAAGATATGGTAAAACTGTTTTATTTATTAAATTTACACATAAACGTGCACATTTACTAACAAAATCATTTTAAAATGACCTGAGAAAATTATTCTAAAATTAAATGCAATTAGCAATCTTAGTATGAACATATCTAAATTTATCTAAATTTATAGAGGATTTTTTTACTCACTTGAATTTAAATATTAATTTCATTATAATAAAACAAAAATTAAGCATAAGAAGAGTTGCATATAGTATCTCAAATAAATGCTTTACGGGCATTTATATATATATTTCTCTTACACGACGACAAAAAAAGCCTCATTACAACTCCCCGAATGGCAACGCTAGAAAATCGACCAATGATTGCCGCTAAAAATGTCACATGCCAAATTTAGCTGAGGTGGCTCAAAATATAACGCCTTTAAAAACGGAAACTGAAATAACCTTAGAGAGCATCAGCTGCGGCAATCTCATACTATTAAGCTAGGCAGAAGTGAGTAGTCTTTGTCGATAGATCTCTATTTTAGTATTTTGTAGAAAGCGTTTTTTTTGTTTCGCTGATTTATATATTACGAATTTATTTGACGATTTTTGATTTATATCACGAATTTATTTGTTTTATTATTGTTATTAGTTATTCATTGAAAAATGAGTCTCAGTCGTGCTGTTAAGCTTTAAGATTTTATACTATAACACATTTCTAATAGGTTTAGCGAATTACATGTCATTTATTTGAATTCAAATTTATTTTAATGACTTAGTATTTAATAAAAAGATGTAATTTTTTTTAAAAAAAAAGTTTTTATAAGGATTTGAATTCTTAGAATTTTGTGCATTTGCGATGTACCTAAGTTAGTAGCGAGCGAAGCGAGCGTAGTTGGCGAAGCAAACCATATATGATTGCGTAGCAATTTTCGGGGGTTGGCGAGCGCTAGCGAGCAGGGGGCTCAGCCCACTAGTTAAAATATATTCTCCCAAATTAATTTTGTAAGAATTTTAACAATGAAAATGTAGCCCGCAAATTCAAAACTTTTTTTTTTAAATACGTGAATTTACTGATTGTAAGATTTTGTTATAATAAAAGAATTGCTCAACAGAAAAGTAACATAAAGCATACTTTAAATGTTTTACAAGAAATTTGCACATAAACTTGCACATTTACAAATAATAAAAAAATTTTAAATGGCTCGTGGAAATGATTCTAAATTGAAATGCATTATGCCTTGCATATCAAAAATTTAAAAGGAATTTTTTTAATTACCTTGAATTTAATTGTTAATTTCATCATAATAAGAGAATTATGATTAAGAAGAATTAAGGAGAATTGCTTAAAATATCTCGAATAAATATTTTAAGGGACTTAAAATATATTCTCGTAATTAAATTTTGTGAGAATTTTAATATATGAAAAGGTGAAAAGCTTAGCCCGCATTTTCTTAGTTTATCACTTACGAGAAACAGTATTTTTTTTAGGTTTTATCTTTCTACTTCGTGTCTTAACGGTAGAAGAATTTCAGTTAATTCCATGAGCATTTTATCAACATCTTTTCCAACAGCTTTAGATGCTCGTTAGAGCATTGAAAATTTATTATCGATAAAAGTTGTCGATGTCTTTTTTACTGTTCCTATAGAAACAAATCTTTTCCTTCAGTAGCAGAATATTTCATTTTTATACAAACAAATTAATTTAAAGAATACTATATTCCTTTATTTTTTTGCCATAAAAATATCTTTGTTTTTAAGTAGGATATTATTCTAATGAACCTTTAATGTGAAATTATGCACTAAAATGTTACATTTTACTTATCCCTAAAAAATTAATTTTCTTGCTTTGTTTTTATTAAGTAGACAGAAATAGGAAATTATTAAACTTAAAAGAAGAAGAAAAAACTTACGGGAACAAAAGCTGTTTAGCACTTTCCGACATATCTATTAAAATATGAGAGACTGACTATCAAAGTCTGCCAAATTTATGAAAAGCATTAAAGAAATTTAAACAAAAACCTATTATTATGGAGATAATACATTTTGCAAGTTAAATTTTAACGATTTTTTTAAACTTCTCAAAAGGATATTGTCAAATTTTATTACAAAAAGCTGATCATATTCATTTTTAAAAGTTATTTTATGTCTGTGAAAAAATGTTTGAATCATAGGGGGAAGTATGCGCATTCTTATTAAATTTAAGGTTAAAAAAAATCGCCGTTAATAGGTTGTAGCTTACTGGATTGTACATACCAATTGTTTAATTTTGCTTTGAATATTACCCATTTTCTGCTAAGCATAAATATTTTATAAAATATTGTATTATTTTCATTGAAATATGCTTAAATTACATCCATTATAACTAAAAAAAAAAATCAGGAATGAAAAATAAAATTTTATGCAGGAAATAATAAAATGGTGCGTCTATGCAACGCTGGTCAAATCAGTGGATAAATCTTACAAAGAGGAAATTTATTTTATTCGCAGACTTCGGAATTTATATTGGAGGGGGTACTGGTAAATCTGGTACTAGATTGATTGGTATTGATATTTCTGGTAAAAACACTGCAATTCTGATAATAATATCAAAAATCGATATTTAAATCATTCGTTTGATCAATTTTCTATCTAAATGATTTACGATTTATCGGAAATTCGGATTTTCAAAATCATAGTTCTTATAATTACACATTTAGAATCGTGATAAAATTACCAAATTTTACCACATTAGTAGCAAACAGGATGGTTATAAAACAAATATCTTATCGTTAATTTGACTGAAAGCCATTTCCAAAGTCATCCTCTGCAAATAAAATAAAAATGAATGATGTGGTAGTCATAAAAAATATGTGAATTGTTACAAAATAATGAAAAAAATCTTATAAAAAATCTAACAATAAGAGAATCACATTTTTTTTTCAGTTCAAAGTTTCAACTAATGAATTAAACTTTAGTACAATTTTAAATCTTTGTAACTACTAGATTTCTCTTTATAAAGAGACAATTTAAACACAATCACTTTGCAAAATTTGTCTATAAAACTGCGACACAGATCAGGAATAAAAAAATTTTTCTCGCAAACAACTGAACCAAATTTGCATCAAATGAACTATTAATGACAACTTACCTGATTTGTGAGACCAGAAAGATTATATTGTAAAAATTGTAAGAATTTCCAGAAAAAAAGGCAATTTCCAAAAACAAATTTAGAACATTGTCATAATACTTTTCAGAAGCATTCATCATACTTAAAACATTTTAAAACACACACTTGTATGCATATTTTGTTGCGTGACTGTTAAACCTTAAACAGTGAAATGAATGCGAAAGATAGTAAACATAGTAAACAGAAAAACATATTATTATAATAATAGTGCCTCTTTACTAAGACAAAATCTTATAAGCAGCAGAACCAACTATTTATTTCTAAAAAAACGGCAATAAAATTGAGGTTTATTTTTTTCCATTTTATGCACTTTCTCATTTTCTATTTATTTTTCTTCAAAAAAATTGTTGCTTTTTATCATACTTTTTCTATGAATGTTCAGCATAGAAATTATTATTTCAGTTAAATGGAAGTTTATTTTCCTTGTATTAATGTGTTTCTAATCGGCAACAGCGGTTTTTTTAAAATTACAGTATGGTAGCTTCAACCATGAAAACAGTTAAATTTGATTTCCCTAGTAAATACAAATGTTTCTTTTAGTAATTCAGTTAATTATAAATAAAAATATTTCTTATTATGCATCTTTGAATTCAATAATTTTAATGTAAATAATTAAAAATATTTTGTCACTTAATTTTTCTCCTTCATGTTATTTTTAAATTTTATAAAAATAAACACTTTATCAAATCCTTATTCGTACAAATTAATGAAAAATATGGAGTTTCCAAAAAATTACCATTTTTGTCTAGAAATCTGATAATATATACAATATTATTTCTAAGCTAATACTATGTGGAATTCACCATTAATATTTTATTACTAAATATGTATTTTAGCACTTATCATTTTCCTATAAATCGCATAACCTTATCTCTAAGTGGTTACAATATTGGTGTTTATCATAAATATTTTAACATAAATATTTTAACACAAATACGTACTTTTATAAATATATCATTTCCAGAAAAATCGTGCGACATCCTCAGTTTTGTCTCTTAACAAACACGGTTTAGGGATTTGTTTTGAAACGTTTAACATAAATTATGATTTTTCATAAATCTATCATGTCCCTAGCATTCCAATAGCATCCGCAATTTTATCTTCTAATGA
Organism: Parasteatoda tepidariorum; assembly: GCF_982258835.1. Lineage (NCBI taxonomy): Eukaryota > Metazoa > Arthropoda > Arachnida > Araneae > Theridiidae > Parasteatoda > Parasteatoda tepidariorum. The sequence goes on from NC_141756.1 coordinate 44,720,381, forward strand.
ACACAGCTTTAGGGTTAATATAAATATTTCATTATTAATTATGCATTGTTTGAACGTATCTTTGAAATAGAAATCCTATGCGGTATAAGAATTGTAACACTAAAAAATACAACTTTGAAACTTATCATAATTATTGTAATCAAAATATGCATTTTTGAATTTAATACATTTTCTCAAAAATCGTATGGTGTCCCAGTTTCATCTCTTAGCAAGCACAATGTTAGAAGTTATCATAAATCATTGCTCTTTAACTATACTTTTTCATAAAAGTATTTTTTCCCTGAAAATCCCATGTCATACGTGATTTTATCTCTAAACAAATACAATGTTGGTATTTATCATAAATATTTTAATCCAAATGTACACTTTTATAAGCACTGCCTTTTTCTGGAAATCATACGGCATCCACAATTTTATTGCCTATTAAATACAATGTTTAGATTATTCATACATCTTTTAACATTAATCATGGTTTCCCCTAAACGCACTGTTTCCCTAGAAATCATTTGATATACGCATTTTACCTCTAAGAATTTCTTTATTGTTATAAAAAAATATTTTCTCAAATAAATTTAACTGCGATTAGAAATACCATGAAGAACGATCAAAACAAATAGTAATTGATAAAAAAATAAAAAAATAAAATCTATATTTCAGCTTCGATCGCGTCGAAAGGTAAACGAAATCGATGTCGACAACATTATTTTGAATTTTGTCACCATACGTAGTAAAGTGACAGCTAGAGAAGTTTGCTTTACTACTAGAGGGGGAGGAGGCCGACGAAAGCACTCAAGGCTTTCTATTTTCGGGAAATGGCCACTATCTCCTTTCATCAAGCAGAGGTGACGGGGAATCCAAGACTGACAACCCTTTTAGAAGCTTTTTCGCCGTTACTCAAGGAAGTGATCCTCTTGGCATTCTTAAATCTGGCCATTTTTTCACCCTTTAACTATAAACTTTGAAGCAGGCGGATTTAGTTTCCTTTTTTTTCTCTTTCAAAATACAAAGATGACGTGGATTTCGGATTGCATTTGTTTTTATGAAATGTAACGCAATTTTATGTGTATCCATCATGTGGGTTTTGGTTTCTTTTCTGATTTTACTCAAGACATAGAAAACTGATTCCAGTTTTATGTTTCTTCAAATAAATTTGAAAACGATGATGTACCTTAAGGAATTAAAGTTTTATTGCAGAATATTTTGTATTGTTTTTGTGCTTTTTTCAATTTAAAGATTTCTTTTGTTATGTATTTTCATATCTTTGTTGACTGACAAACCATGAAAAGGCGCTATGAGATTTTTTAAATGTAATAAAAATATCGTAATAATACAAATAATTTTGAAACATTTTTTAATTTAAAAGAACACTACATATACTAGTTAATTAATTATTTAAAAATGATTTAGTAAAACATAAAGCTGCTTTTATTTTAATTTATTTGTTTTCGTTTTGTTTATCTTTATTTTTTTTCTAAATTCGTAAAAACATTCTAATTTGCGAATTCTGATAGCTCTAAAACTCAATTTATTTCTTCGTCGAAATGCTTTATTTGGGACATTTCCCCACTTAAACATGTAATTTCACAAACATTTTCGGCAGTTTTATTTTACTTTTAATGATTTTGTTTTAAATATCTGTGCTCTAAAAAACTGTTAATTTATATAAATTTTTATAACGTATAAATGCATTACTTTCAGGTACAAAACTATTAATGTACGAGCATTAGTAATGTTTCTTAAATGTTTTTTTTCCCTTAACTTTGTTTTCTTTTTACAACGTTGTGTGGTAAAATTGTAAATAAAAGTTATAAATAATAGTTTCCTAATAAATCGATTCTTATAAACAGTAGTAAAACAATACTTTTTAATATTTTACAATAAGAAATATTAAATGTTATTTTTCATGGAATTAAATATGTTTCAGCAATACATCGTTAAGAAAAACTGAACCAATTAAAAAGAACTACGAAGTTAATTATGCCTCTATACAACACAAAATGACTAGTTTAGAAAACAAATCATAATGATTATGATTAGGTGAAGGTCAGAAGTACTTACTTTCAGTAAGTACCTTCAGAAGGTCAGAAGTAAGTAGTAAAGTTAAAAATAAATAAAGCTTGGTCAAAGTAATATGAAAACTAGTATATCAAATTTGCATGGCTATAGCTTTCCCGTATTCATAGTAAATGAGAAAGCGAGAATAGAAGAAAGGACAGTATTAGTACTAATTATAAACAATTGAACCTGTATAAAAAAACATTATGATGCAAAAACGTGCACGAAAAAACGGAATAAGTGAAATTTAAGGGGAAATTCCATGAATCCAGAGGTGATTCCGGCATTAAGTGCTCGTTATAGGAATTTCTTAGTTACACAGTAATTTTCCTTAGAGTGCTCAGGTCTTAAAAAATTTATGTACCAAAATTTTACCATATTTTTAAAAATTATAATCAATAAGGCATATAACCTTAACAATCAGTTCAGATTCAATTGTATTGTGTGTTAGTTATTTGTATTAATGTAGTTGTTGTACGATCTATACCTAAAAATTCAGGGTAGCAACTATTAAAAAAACAAATAGATAAAAACTGGTTGAAAAAGCATCGAGGTAAAACGTTTTAAGTAATTACTATTGATCAAACATATTTTATACATCAATTATCTGTGCTACAACTGACCAACTGAATTCCTTAAATGAACGCAAAATTAATGGCTATGAAATTTATTATAATCTCATGAAACAGCTCTCGCCCCTTTTTAAATTTTTCCAGACTGTGGCCAACCTAAGGTTTAAAGTTAGATTTGCTTTCTTTAAATAAAAGCAATTTCAAAATCTGTTACGTGATATTCTTGCATCCATTATTACAAAACAGATGTAGATCATGCTAATTTATTTAAATATGAAAAAAATAGCTGTAACTAAACGAATTTTTTATCCAATCCATTATTTATACAATTACTATTATTTAAAAAAGTCTTACTTAAGCTATTATTGTGTGGTTTAACTTTTCAATTTTAACCGTTCGAAATATTCTACTCGTTTTGACTAATAAAATGTTAATAGGGTTAACATTAAAGAAAATTCTGTTTCTTAATTTGAAGATAGCAAATATTCACATCATTTTGTCAAACTCCTGTAAATAAAATTCTAGCTACTATGTACAAAATTTCCGACTAACTTACGCTAAAAAGTAATGGCACTCAGAGTGACGGCACTTTCAACCGTATAATCCATTTTTACAGGAACATGTTACAGAGAAAAAAATCAAATATATGAAAGTTTTTACAGTAATAAATACTGTAAAATCATTGAATCACTCCAATTAAATAAATATTTATGTAAAAATTACTTATTAATATTTCTTATAATATTTACTCTATAACAGGTTATACGATGATGCACCAAAAATGCAGGTACTTTAAACCGCAATAGCTGATACGTATTCATCCGTTTTGTTTTGATTGGACAAGGTTTAAAACCAAGTTTATCTCTTGAATTGCAATCAAAATTATTTATAATGAGGTAGGAAATAGTATTCACTCTTTAAATTTCTTGTGAAAACATGTTTTATAAAATGTTTCTTAAAAAAAAATTTCCCCAAAATTATTGCTATTGTTGTTAAGCATTTTATTTTTCTTAAATTCAAAATTTATTTCAATGTTCTAAAATTCTGTGACAATGAAACATTTTATAATACAAAAATGTGCAGAAAAGTTGCCTAGAATAACACACTATTGCACCTAAGCTTATTCAATTTATTCTCAAAAGAAGCTAATATCTAGCTTTGGATTAAGTTCTTAAGAATTTCGATTGCATTATCAGAAAGATAAAAAATGAATTATATAAATTAATTCTCTTAAGAATATTGAATTGCTTTTGAAACAAATCAATAAAACCGATCAATACAAACAGCAAATACAAGCTTTAAATGAAAATCCCGAGTTTTATTAAAATCAAGCATCTAAATATTTTGTCACTGTCACCCACCAAATATAAATCGAAGGTGATTGTTTCTCAAACTCTTCACCCGCCATAACTGTGTTGTACTTTATTATGCTTATAATCTAATTTCTTCAAATGCGCTTCCATTTCTATTTGATGATTGGAGAGTATAGATCTTCATTCTTTTAGCAACGTCTTCTTCCTCCAAACTCGTTATTTCATTTCCTTCTTTTTCTCTTACAGATTTCGTCCTATTGCAATATATTCTTGCGCAAATTTGTTGGGTAATGAATTTTCCAGCTCCTTTAACAGTTATTTCATTTATCTCTTTTCATGTAAAAAAAATACCTTCTAGTTTCCTTTATTCGAATTAAGCTAATTTATAGAGTTACCATAGTGAAAGGAAAATTCATTCTCGTGCTAAGAATCCCGAATTAAAAATATGTGTACTGCATCAGTAATGTCGTAACCTAAATATATTTTCCAATTACAAATGAAAATATAATTCATATATGTTGTAATAGAATTAATTAAACTACTTCTAACTAAAAAAAGTAGGTAAGCATATCAAGAATTCCTATTAAAACAAAGTTAAGCTTAAATTAAAGAGCAAGTTTAAAATTTAATATGGGGTGCAGAATAGCATCTATAAATTTCCCTACGCTAAATTATGTTCCATTAAAGTTTCCGTTAATTTGATTTTAACTAACAAAAACTTTGCATTTGACGCGTATTCGTGGTGTAACGGTTAGGCTGACCGTCTTCTACAAGATACGTCTGAAGTTCAAATACCAGATGGTATATGGGCGCATTTTATTCTAAGGACAGATCTGGCTGCTAACTTGACCTATTCAATTAATTAATTGCACAATTCAAGGTTTCAACCATGCTCTTTAATTTAAGCTAAACTTTTTTAAGTAATTTTTTAGATGTGTACAAATATTTTAAGTACAAAAATAAATATAAAAAATGTATTAATTTTCTAAAGTATTTGTAATTTAACGTATAAAATAAGAAATACAAACATAAAAATTACTCAAGAAATAAAAAATGCAAACAAATAGGAAATACAAACTTTAAACAAAAATCTAGACATTTACAAGCATCATAAGCTTTTTCGAGTATCATAATATTTAGTCACTTTCGACCTTCAAATACCAATCGAAAGGTTATTGTTTCTCGAAGCGAGATACATCTTCACTCGCCATAACTACGTTACATTTCTAATCTAATTTCCTCAAATGCTATTCCGTTCCTATTTGATGATTGCAGAGTACGGATCCTCATTCTTTTAGTAATGTCTTCTTCCTTCAAACTCGTTATTCCGCTATCAACATGTTTTCTTTTACAGATTGCAACTTTCGCAATGCATACTTAAATAAATGTGTTGGGTAATGAATTTTTCAGTTTGTTAACAGATATTTTATTTCTCAATTTTCATAAAAAAAAGATGTAAATAATCTCCTTTATTTGAATTAAGCTAATTTTTTGAGTTACCAGAGTAAAAGGAAAATGGAAAATTTATAATTTTTTTTTCTGTGACAGTCATGTTTTACGTCTATTTTCTTGGTTAGAATTAAAATTTGCTGAAATATATATATATATATATATATATATATATATATATATATATATATATATATATATATATATATATATATATATATATATATATATATATATATATATATATATATATATATATATATATATATATATATATATATATATATATATATACTAGCTGTACCCTGCGTGCGTTGCAACGCTCTCAGTTTGAATTTAAATTTTGTATTTAAGTGTGCAAATGAGATTTGTGATTATGATTTGAATAGAGAATTTTATTTAATGGTGAAAAAACCAGTGATAGTCTCAACAGTTAATTCTCTAGGATATAGTTAGTGCATTTTCAAACAGACATGTATGGTGATGCACACCGACCATGAAACATATTTTGGATGATGATCTGAAATAATTCTGGATCAATGGCGTCATGAATATTTCTGCTGATATGAGCTGACCAATTTGTCCTGGTGTGAGTTTTTCAATAAGCCAAATCATGTGGCAATTCTCTTTTTCTGCCGTTCAATAGAATGCATCAGACACCGTGTCTCTCTAAAAACATGACTTTTTGCAATAAAACCAAGTTTAGAGCTTAATATTTGTTTTAACTCACGTGTGATAATGCATCATGAAGATCCGATGATGTTTGCCTAAGTTACTAAAGCTCTTTAATTTTAGCTCAAGCAGGATTGCATGTGAATGTAATAAATAACTCTAGCTGTCCATATGCGCACCGATACTTGTAGCAGCACCGAATGAAGTCATTTGGAAACACGAATGTACTGACCTATATTCGCCAAGAAAAGTTTCTATTGATTTGCTTGACCCGATAACAACGTTGATAATGGCTCGGCAGGCGACGTTAAATCTGGTAGTTACACTTTGCCTCCAGAACAGCAAATTCCAGCTGTTTCATTCTTAAATTTGAGAGCACTACAAAACATACATAATTGATCCATTTTTCCGATGATGACGCTTGGGTAAAAGACTATAGTTGGTTGTCGGATCATAGTGAAATGCACTGAGATTCAAATCAGAGTATTGGCAGCGTCTGAATAGCGAAGTGCGTTCTTGATTGATTTTTATTCTTGCATCCCGTTGCTCTGATGTTTCCGACGAACGGGCTTGATAAGTGCGTAGTTGATTTGTTAACAGTCTTCTTTCCTGTTTCTCAGACGTTTCTAAGGAACGGGCTAAAGCATTGTGTTCTCGATTAATTTCAAGTCTTTCTTCCCGTTGCTCCGATTTTTCTGAAACACGGCGTGCTTGAGATGTTGATCGACTAAGAGCGATTCGTTTAGGCGGCATATTTTTGCAAATATTCTCTTTCAAACAAAAAGAAATGTAGAAGTTGACAGTGGTCGCAAATTTGCTGATTCGAAAATTCACGTATTTATTTTAAATAATAAAAAAGCAATAAAAATGAAATAAATTAAATAAGAAATATAATAATGATAAAATTTAAAACAAAAATCTATTTTTGGTAAAAATATACTTGTGGGTGCCCCTTGACGAAATTGGTAACTTATGTTTATCACCATTCCTGTTTGCGCAAAACACCGCGGTAACGGGAATGGCTGCCAAAGCATAATGATATTTTAATAATACAATGGAAAATTTCAGCAAGACATCGGCCAAAACTTTATAAAATTGCAATGAACCCAATGTAAGCAAAATTAATAAACCCAATAAAATGCATTTTGAATCGAAATAAAAATTAATGGAGTAAGCACAGAAAGAAAAGGAAAAAAAAACATCTCACTTATTCATTAAGCTTGAATTTCCTCAGTTTTAGGTGCACAGAATTCTCTAATAGCAGTTAGATACTGTCTAAATTTATCATGAATAGAATCTGTGTTCCTCCATCGCCACATAAATTCGGCGAAATACGAATTGAAAATGGCGTCTGTGGTATCGGAATGGCGGTGACATTTTTTTCTAAAGTCCTTTTTTTATGACTGCCCACATACCTTCGATCCTATTGATCAGAAGCAAAAGTAATTAACCAGCCGGTATCCAACATAGAACTAACGGACTTCTGAAACTACATATACCGTTGAACATTTAAAAATAACGCTGAAATTTAAACGAATCAGAATCACGATTGGGATTCAACATCGGCCAGCTTGGAGATCAACCGCTATCACAACTTGGTGAGAATCAAGGGGCACCCTCAAATATAGTCTACTCCTATTTTTTAAATGAAATAATTAAAATGAATGTGAATTCGCAAACTTTGTAATAATAAACTATCTAATAGTTTTCAAATGACAACTGTCAGCAAGGAAAAATTGCATACTAAATTGAGCTAAAATTGCATACTAAATATAAATAATTATTAAAAGCGTGCAAGATGAATAAAATTTGCTTTTGCCTTGAGTTTTATTAAACAGTTTTCACAATACTAAATCCGTGATACGACCAATAATTACGAAACTTATTCTCGTTGATTTTACGTGCTTGTGCTCACCTGAAATAAAGAACCGAATTATGATTAAATATTAAAGTATATGTAATTTACTTTTCTAAAAGAATAGAGCTATAAGATAGAAAATATCACTGTTGTTATCTTCAAGATATTTGAAAACTTATTCGTGTACAGCAAAATTTAAAACAATGGCTAACTTTTAGCCAATCAGAAAATTCCATTTCGATTTTCGCTGATACCGCTGGAACGGTTTGTGGCAGAATGTTCTATTGTGAATCTAAACCATTCTCGAATCCTTCTGAAGGTACACAGAAAATTTCATTTAAATCAGTCCAGCCGTTTAGGAGGAGTTCAGTGACATACACACGAACAGACGAAATATATATATAAAGATATATATATATATATATATATATATATATATATATATATATATATATATATATATATATATATATATATATATATATATATATATATATATATATATATATATATATATATATATATATATTTATATATATATATATATATTTATATATATATATATATATATATATATATATATATATATATATATATATATATATATATATATATATATATATATATATATATATATATATATATATATATATATATATATATATATATATATATATATATATATATAATTTACTATACCGACTCCTTATTTATCTATCTAAATCGACGGAAAATATTAAAACATATAAATGGTTTAATTCGACAAAACTTCATATAATTTACTATAGTAACTCCTTATTTATCTGACTTAGTACGGCAGAAATATTAAAAAATATAAATGACTTAACTAGACAAAATGTCATGTAACTTTCTATAACAATTCCTTATTTACCTAGTTAAGTACGACAGCATATATTAAGACACATAAATGATTTAATTATAAAGAAATTTATATGCTTCACTTAACCAACTCCTTATTTATCTAGCTAAGTACGACGGCAAATATTTAAGCATATAAATGTTTTAATTTGACCAAAATTCATATAATTCATCATACCAATCCCTTGTTTATCCTACTAAGTGCTATGTGTTTGCATTCATATAGAGAATTCATAAATAAAAGAGAATAAAGGTAATATTTACTTTTTTATGCAATTTTCTTTTCTTTCTTCAATCTTGCAGACACTTGTAGGGAGAGGAAGTAATGTGGGGAAAGGAGTTAACATTGTCGACAATGTCAACTTTCATCTATGAAAAGGCATCCCAAAATAGAATCGAGTTAACATGTCTTATATATACTAGGGAATTGGAATTGTATTTTTATAGTAGTAGATACACTACAGTATTCCTCCAACAGAATTTGATACGACTAGTTGATTCATTGCTGTTTTGTGAAAAGCCGAGAGAGCTGTTTAAAGATCTACGTACTTTTAAGTCCTGATCGTGAGAGCCGTATTAAGTTCACGGTCGCGGTCCCTCCTGTGTTGCCATTAGCAGTCGAGTGTATACAGGCCGACGTTGTGTGCAATCGATACTAAGTAGCAAGAACGTTAGAGTGCGAATAGTATCGCAGGCACAAATAGCGAGTCAACTGTTCAATGAGAACCATTAATCGAAATTGCCTTGTTCAAATCAAAGTGGGAGTTTCTCTAAAAGTAGGCACGTTCATATCCCGCCCGGATCACCAATGTAAGGATGCCTTTTCACAGATGAATATTGTAATTGTCGATAAATATACCCCCACACACTTATTTTTCCATTCTTGGTTCTTTTATCTTAAATCTATTAGGATATAAGTTCTCGTATTATATAAATTAATGAGAATTTTTCTGCAAGAAATATTTTATATCTCTGGTATTCAATCAAAGATTCTCATCATTATTCCTAAAGGCATCAATCCAAATCATTTTAGGGTGTTTGATCCAAATTTTATCTTTCGTCAAAATACAGAGGTTGGACAAAAGAAAATGAAACTATTTGTATACTAACACTAAGTAAACAACCCTTCTTTTTGCAGAAAATGTTTCTGGAAGATTTTTTCATGGCAAAACTGTTGGCCCAACTTGAAGGATCATGCATGACTCTCTTATAAATGATGTTCTTTTTACACATTCAAAATTCGGATCAATCAAAATGAGGAGAGTAATTTGCTAACTTTTTTCTAACTTTAACGCCAGCAATTTCAAAATCATTCTGTAAGAATAAGATAATTTTGTAAAAACGCTTGTTTAATTATAGTAGATTGAAAAAAGAAAAGAAACTTTTAACTTTATACGCTATTCCTACATCCATAAAAACGACGCATTTCTAAAAGCATCAAGAAGGATCTTTCAAACTGTACCAACAGTTTTTCCGTGTAATATCTTCTAAAATACTTTCTTTCAAGACATACGAGATAAAATTAGAATTAAATATTTTAACTTGTTGATTAAGGAATCAGTGATACGAGGGAATTTTTATCGTAGGAAAAAAGTTGACGAATCAGAAAAAGTTTTTCTAATCCTTTAATGAAAAAGAGACACTTAAATACTTACAATGCGTTGTATCCTCTGTTTAAGCCTCTTTGAGGGAAACGTAATCTCCCCTATCATGTGAACAATGCTCCATATCTCCAACCATCGGAACAATGCTTCATTTACTCTAAGTAGCAAACAAGCAAACCTTTTTAATAAATAACTCCAGCAAACTGAAGTAGTTAGATTATTACCATTTTTAAAAAATTCATTTTCTTCAAAAATATACAAAGTGAAATAAAAAGTAGCATGTTTCAAGAGCTCAAAAATGGGCATGAATTTTCAAAACTTGCCAGACGTGAATGAGAAGAAAGAAAAGAGATTTGAAATTTAAAATGTAAAGTTGCCAACGAAAAAAAAAATAAGATGGTAAAGAATACTAGAAAAACAGCAGTAGCCGAGAGGGAAGAAAGGTGCCAAGCAAATCAAAAAGTACAACAATGCTTGAGAGGGGCAAAGCAGGATGAAATGCATTTTCACATACTATGTGCAATCACTTTACCATGATTTGTCTTCCTCAGCTACTGCGGTTTCTCCAGTTTTTCTTACTTTTATTTTTTTATAATTTTAGTTATAAACTTTAAAGCTTAATATTTTAAATCACTTTTATTTCTTCTCATTCACGTTTGGCAAGTTTTAAGAGTGGGGGCCGATTTTTGAGCACTGGAAGCATATCGATTGTTATTTCCAATCTATAAATATTTTTAAAAAAATGAAGTTTTCTAATCAAGCAATATCTTACCACTACAGTTTCTTGGGATTATTTATTAAATATTTAAATTATTTATTACCATTTATTACACTTTTCAGCAGAACTTTTCCTCAGCTTCTAGAAAGAACATTTGACACACACTGTTTGTCAAGATTATATATGTTTCATATTATTTACAAATGTTCAAATAAATTCTTTATAATTTAGTACTCTAAAATAATAATAAAAATTAGTGATTTACGCAATAAAGCTACTGTTAAATTAAAAATTGACGGATGCTTTATCTTGCAGTTTAATTCAAATAATCTATACAATCCGGAATTTGCGTATGATTTTTATTTGCGGAAATCTCTGCCATTTTATAGTACAATACGAAGTTATAAATATTTAGGTACTCGAACTTTAATTGAAAAAAAGAAATATCAAAAAAATATGAAAGTTTAGACATAAAATTTCTTGTTTCATATTCTAAAAATAATAGAACTGTGCAAACATTAAACATTATTATTAAAAAAAAATAGCAATATCTTACTTCATTGATGTTATAGAAACTAACATGAATTGTGTATTGCGTGCTTAATCTGAATTTAATTTAATTATCAGGGGAAAATATTTTGTTTGTATTTTCATTAAATGTAATTGGATAACAAATTGCAATAAACGTCTCTAATACAGAAGATGAATAGAAGTTTTGATGTTAAGCATATTTGCGAAACAATTATTTTTTCTCTGCATATTATACAGAGTTAAGTAATAAAAATAAATGATCTCTCAACCTAATTATGAAAGGCTTTACTAAATATAATTGGAAAATAACAAGATCCAAACTTATTTATTTTTCAAGCCGATGCTTCAAAAGTAATTCCGTTTTGTCTCTTAATTAAATGATAATTTATAAAAATAAAACCTTGGTTTTCAATGTTGTAGCAGCATATTGTAATCAGAAAAATCTGCTCTTTTTTATTTATTTCAAATTAAATTACATATAAAATGGTGTTTAATTTTACAAATTAGACATATTTTTCATACATTAATGTCATACATATGAAATAATAATGTATTAATATCCAATCTCGCGTACAAATCATTTAAAGTATTAGTAAATTCTTAAATTTGAAACTAAACTAAGAAAAAAACACTAAAATTTGTGTACAAAGCTGAATTACATCAATGCAAGTGAAGAAAACTTTTTCTTTAATAGTGATGAAAAATAATGCTACTTTGAGCAAAATATATTATCACAATTACATAATATAATAAGTTACAGATATATGTATCATTATATTAGAAAAAATTAATTGATATATTCAATTATAAATATTTGAAACCAAATATGTAAACAAAAGCACAAACTAAGGTAAATTGAAATAATAAATATAGTTTTTTACAAAATTATGAAAATGTATACTGTAAGAATTTCCATTCTAAAATTATGGTAATAACAAGCAGTAATCTGCCTTGAATACTAATCAAAACATTTACGGTAAGAAACTATTTTTACCTTTCCAATTTTGAAACCGTTTGCAACTAGTATGGTTATATGACCAAGATTTTTTTTAACCATTTATCACCAACATGGTTTCAAAACCATGGAAAAGAAATTTAACTAGACCATTGGAGCTAGGTTTTTCACTAGGCAAAGGGCATTGGACAGTGATGGACACTGGACGCTCTTCGTGTTTTGAAGGGAATTGAGTAAATATTGAAGTGTTAACGCTGCGACTCAAATCCCTGTAGGTCATGAGACAGACAAATTAGCCCACTCGGCTATATTATGTAGCTAACTCTAAAAATCTAAGTTGCTTCATTAGATGGACTTAGTGGGTGAGATTAAATTTTGGTTGTTTAACCGTATTATTCAAAAGCTGTTAATAAACAGTTTTTTCTCACTGTTAACAGTTTGAATACCATCTTATTAATGATTATTTGAGTATTTTGAGTGAATATAGTAAAATTAAATTAAATTAATTGTTACTTAACCCTTTTATGCGAAGCTCCGAGCACTGCAGATTCTTGACACATTTGTATTAACAAATTTCGAATAGTGCTTACGGTTTCACAAAAGAAAATAAATAAATAAAAATATATATATATATAAAAATAAAAAGATTAAAATTGAATCTCTCGAAACAAAAGTTATTCCAAAAACACGTTATTTATTCGTTATTTTTATGAATACTAGTGAGATGCGATAAAGATCCAATGCAACTTAAAATAATGATGCAGTAATGATTAAGTTAATGTCGCATGAAAAACATCTTATATAAAACTGATTGCATTCATCCCATGGGTCATATTTGCATTTGCTACAAAAAAGTTTTGTTTTTATCTTGTCTCATGTATTATGCTAACAGCTTTCTTAAATATTAAATAATTGATCTTCGTACTTTACACTTTGAATTTACTTGCATTTTTTTGTTCTTTTTGCTTTCTTGTTTTCTTCTGGAAGAAAATTTTTAAAACAAAAGATTAAGAGCGTCCTCGTACTTAATTTACCATTTTCTACTTGAAAAATATGGTATTTTTATCCATATAATTAATCTTAAAGCTTTGTGTTAGTGTTATTTGTTTATTATTATTCGTGGTATATGGAAAACATAATTGATTTTATACTTTGCTGTGATTCTTTAGATTTTCGTGTTATCGGGGTTATGAATAATAGTTTTTCAAGTTTCTTATAAATATTTAAAAGAAATAAAATTAGTCTAAAAACATAATTTAAAAATATAAAGCAGCTTAAAAGAATTATACTATAGCGATTTATTTAATGACACAAACTTTTCTTACAAAAAACCGATAACTTTAATTCCGTGGGTTACCTGCATCTTCATTCTAAATGTTATTTCTTTTCAATCTTTTTCATAGATTATGCTAACAGCATTCTTAGATATTAATTAGTTGATCTTGCTAGTTTACTCTTTAAACTAAATCAGAATTATTATTTTTATTTTTTCCCTATTAAGAAACGTTTGACGTTATAAGTCAAACATCGCTTACTCTTAATTAATTTAACATTTTCTATTATTGTGTTAGTTGCTTATTGCGATCAGTCGTATATGAAAAATATAATTCATTTAATTATTAACGCTACTATTGATTATATTTTTGTTATCAGGCTTTTGAATAGTTTTTCAAGTTTCGTATAAATAATGAAAAAAAATTGAAATTAATTTTCTAAAAATAAGTTTAAAAGATTAGCGTGTTTAATTTAGTCTCGCATTAATCCCTTCTATTAAAAATCCTACAACTTACATTCTGTGGGTTATCTACACTTTCACTTCAAATATTACTTTTCTTTCCTTATAAATTATGCTAACACCATTTCTAAGTATTGGTTAATTAAAACTAAAACTAAACTAAACTCAGCGGCGCTACAGTCTTAGAGGGCCAAGGCCTACTGTGCCCATCTCAGTTTTCTTGACCTTGGGCTCTGGAGTGCAGAAGCAGATGTTCCGGTCAGGTGGTCAGGCGAACGCGGAACCACCCCCCCCCCCCGTGTTTAGTTCCCAAACATGATTGGTACTCATTTATCGACCCACTGAAGGGATGAAAGGCTGATTGGTTAATTGATCTTGTTAATTTACAAATTTAAAAAAATCAGTTTTATTTTTTTAGGAAACTTTCGACGTTATAAGTGATAATAAAAGCATTCTTTAATTTCACATTTTCTAATGAACAGTAAGATTTGAAGTCGAACTTAAATAAAAACTTAAGTAAACAATACTAAAGTAATAGCTCAGTGATAAAAAATCATTTATTTCTAAAAAATTAAAATAAAAAAAGATTTATAAATAAATAATTTATTACAAAAAAGAAGGAAAAATTGAAGTATCGAAGAAAAAATTTGAAAAAAAATATGCATGACTTAGTAATATTCAAAACATTATTTATTTCAAAACAATTCCATGAATTTAAAGCGGGAAAAAAATTGAAGAATAAATAATATTGCATAAAAAGCAGTTTATCAAAACAAGCAATAAAAATAGCAAACATTATAATTATAACAATATATGATTGTTAAATTGCAATTTAAACCACATATTTAATGGAAACCTATTCATGTGAACAAAGCAAACATTAAATGAAAATTAATGGCTACATTTTATTAAGATTGCTGTAAGCTTGATCAGTATCATAAGTTAACGTTTAGTCAACGCCATTTTTATTATAATTTACGTTAAGCGTTGAACACAACAAAATCGGTACGTTTTAGTAATAGAAATTGTTTTATTTATTACATTATGCTAATATTTCAGCAACTTCGTTCAATCATTTCGTTATGTAAAGTAAATAAAGAAATTTTGCTACTTTTTCCGAAAATTCGATTTAAGTGGTTCGAGTTTTCCAGCACCTTAGTACCTTGAGCTATAGCATGACTAACTGAAAACATTAAATGTCAGCATTATAAATAATTATTTCAATATCTTGGTGCCATGAACCATGAAATCTGTATTTAAGTATCTTAAACTATATATTCGTATCTTAGTATCTGGAACCATGAAATCGGGAAAATTTATTGCAACTGCAATAAGTTGGCTGAACTAAACTTATTTTAAGTTTTTTTAAGTTGAATCGAAACATATATCATAAATTTTAAGAAGGGAAGATTCAATTTCACGATATTATAGCTCAACCGAAATATGACAACCTGAAGTTGTCGCAAATTTTCTAACAGTGTATAATATTCCTTTCATTTATTGTTAAAGATATATCCATTGCTCATCATTCATTTAACATTTATTAACCATAACTATAATACTTATGTACCACCTATAACATTTACTCACTATCAGTTTATAATTAAATTGTTAAATTTATAATTTTTTAATTACGAAGATGAAAAATAAACAGGAATGTAATTTTGTTTTAATAAATTTCTAAGATTCATTTTTCATTTATTTTTTTATATATTATTATTTACCCCGAATGTTTGTTTAAATTTACATAGAAAGCATAATCGCCATAACATACATAATTTATTTCGTCATCATACTATAACTATAAAAAAATTGAAACCATTGTGGATTTGCATATAGATGTCGAAAACATTTCCTGTGACAAACCTTTCAGATTCCTTAATCATCCTACTGCAAACAAACTCTACAACAGTATCTTTGAAAAAATAAATAGAGACCGAGCTATGGATATAGTTTCATGAAACAACTGTCATTCTAGACTTACCTTAATAAATCCAACACCATTTGGTTTTCATGAAAAATGAAATACTACAGCAATCCCCGGATGTTCCTTTTTTAATGCGCAACGTCGAATCTATATCATCCACGCGTCGCTAAAAATTTTAGAAAATTCCTATATACCTTTATTTCCTAATACAAGTTTCCCACTATACACGCATGGGAGGAATATATATCCGTTTACTATATGTTAACTTTTTCCTTATTTTCTCCTGTCCTTTTTTTTCCTGGAAACCCTCTTTTTTCATTATTCATTGGTGCGTTAGAATCTTTTTTTCTCTTTTTTTTTCTCGTGGGACCGACGTAAAAAAGTAGGCTTTGAGCAATAAATTCCCCAAGTAGGATAACTTCCAACACACTTGTGTAGGAACTGATCTTTATTCCCGTAGTTTGGAAGCGCCAAGGCTTAAGTCAATAGATTTCCCACATATATCGCCTTATTTGGAATAGCTGGGAGGGAAGCTAGACATAAGGATAATAAGTTCTTACAGGGCAGATAAATGTAAATATATATTTGGATTAGTATTTTTTCGGATAAAGGGTTTATTCAGATATTTATTACTTTTAAAGGTTCATGCAACTATCTAGCAATGAAAGCCAGATATAATAAGATAAAAATTTCTAAAAAAAAAATCGTTATTAAAAAGCCCACTAAAAGCCAACTATTATTAAAATCCATTTGTCAGGCTTCATTTCATGAAATCGTGTATTATATAAAGTCGAATAATACAAAATAGATAACTTGTCATGACGTCAAAGCTGATAAAAAGATATAACTATCATGGCCCTCTATAGATATTAATTTATACAACTTTTGTCATGATGAATAGAACAAAACTTTATTGTTGCAACTTGAATAATATAGCTTAAATATGACATTTTACAATACAGTGTACCTCAACAAATTTTATGAATATTTTTAAGGTTGAAATTAAAATTAGCAATGAAACTAATTCAAGTATTACTCAGAAATTTTGATTTTTCGTAAACGGTACCAGTATTTTAAAATGTAAAATAATGATTTTAGAGAAAAAGGTCTTGTATATGAGCTAATTTTTTTCTTTAAAAATGCTATGTTTTTATAATAAAGATATCACTAATTTATTTTTAAAAAATAAGCATTCCCACAAACGCTCTTTGAGAAAGGGGTTTTTGAGATAAGGACTCCCCAAGTTTTTGAACTAAGGCATAGTTATGACGATGTGTTGAGTTTATGTTAAATTTGTTTTCAGTTAAATTTCTCTTACAAATGCAGGAACAATTTTGTTCTGAATCATTGCATATTCTTTTTTAATCTGACTATGAAGAAAATAAACGATCGTAATGGAAGTAAGAATTTTTTTAAAGTTTTTTAGTATTTATTGAATAAAGTCCCGCTACAAGTTAAAAAAAACCTGAAAGTTCAACTACGATAATTAACGTAGTTAACTACCGTAGGATGATCGTAACGATGGTAGAACTCGACACCAGACCCAAAATCTTCTTTTTAGCTTTTTGGAAGTGAGATAAATCGTAGTAGGGAGAGTATTTTGTAGCCTACCCAAAACCTTCAATTTTGGTGTAGGATAAGCGATAGTTGGAAGGAGAGGATATCGAGGTTGAATATTGTCCAACGGTCTCAAAACCTTCATTTTAGAAGTGCGATAAGCGATTGTACGAAACAGAGTATTCCGAGAATGAGTATTGTGTACTAAGATCAAAATATTCATTTCAGGCGTGAATAAACGATAATAGTAGACAGAGTACAGTGAGAATTAGTATTGTATACTGGATAAGTCTTTATTTCAGGAGAGGCAACTCTTTCCCCTTCTTGATAAAATGAGGCACCAATGAACCTTTAAAAACAGATAGACAATAGTAGAAAACTGGCTGGAACATCATATATACTGAATAACAAGTAACTATGACTTTTATAGAAATACTTTTCCGATAAAATTTATTGTAAAAATTATTTATACAGAAATATTTGCTTCATCAGTTTAATATCAAATAGTGTTTACCATGCATTCATTGCATTTATTGCAAGTAGTTAATAACAAAATGTATGCCATTGAGTTTTTTAGCTTTAAGGGAAAAAATGCGATAAATAAAAGTAATCATGTCTTAAACTTATAGTTTTAAGGGAAAGTTTAAAATGAAAGTTTTAAATTATTGTCCTCACGAAGGAATATTAATTAAGTTTGCAACCTTTTATTTTAGGCGAATCGTTTAGTTAATTGAGGGATTGACTTACTACGGCTTGCGAAAAATAAACACAAAAGTATATTAATGGACAGTTTTTTTAACATTTAGTTGAGGTTAAAAACTAATATCGAATTCATTATATAAAACATAAAACAGAATTTTAAAACAAAACACTGTGCTCATATATTCAATTAAACCCAAGATTACTTAACTTCTTTATTCCCTACCCATAAAGATTATTATTTCATGTTCCCTTCCTTTCTTTCCAACTACAATGAAATCTCCATAAGTAGTCAATACATCCAACATCTTTTGGCATATATTTACGATATTTTAAAGATTCCAAGTTATATTAATGACTTAACTTTAACATACTCTTCTATTCTTTGCGACATTAATTCCCCATTTCAACAGCAATGCAAACAAGGACTTAAAATATAGCAGACATTAATTTTTCTTCTTTCAAATATCCATGAAGATAAACAATTTCAAGCACTTTCTGAAGTAGGGCACTATCGATTGAACAATTTTCTAAATATTACCCGAAATTTATAGTTTTTCTATACGGAATTTTGTTAAGTTTTAGCCTGCATGAAAGTATTGAACAACTATTACGATATTTAACTAGGATACAAGGATTTCAATTTTAAGTTTATTCTGATAAATTATTACTAATTGTGTATAAAGTATATTATATATATAATTTAATTTTCATTGATTAAAATGGAATGCATTTCATGCCTGTTGGGAAGTAAGGCATTAATGCAATCTTATCTTTTATTGTTATGAATTGTGAGCTTTTTTTAATATACGGGTTTTGTCAATGTCTTTCTTGTGGATGTTG
Source organism: Parasteatoda tepidariorum (assembly GCF_982258835.1). NCBI lineage: Eukaryota > Metazoa > Arthropoda > Arachnida > Araneae > Theridiidae > Parasteatoda > Parasteatoda tepidariorum. The sequence continues at coordinate 44,739,748 of NC_141756.1, forward strand.
ACGTATACCTGTTTAGGCAGAGGGGCTGTGATTGCTCTTTGTTTTTTGTTTTTTCCTTAAATATAATTATGATTATTGACTGTTTGTCTATCAATTTAATACTATTAAAGTATTTTTTTCCAAAAATTCATAAATATAAATAATTTTAGTCACTTTTTAAGGTATGTTCAAAGAAATGTACACTTATTAAATTTTTTTTAAAATTCATAAATGTAAATAATTTTAATCACTTTAATGAATGATTTTATAAATATTACTCAGAATTTATTCTATCATTCTTGTTAAGTTTTAGGCTGTGTGAAAGTAATATGCAATTATTACTATGTTTGACTAGCGTACTACTAAGAATTTTGAGCAAGCTATACACTGACATATTATTCTTTACTGAGTATAAAGAATAATATTTATTTTTTGTAAATTGAAATGGGACGAATTGAGAACCGATTATTAAATATGTTTTTCATTAAAAATATTTTAGAGAATATTACAAGCTAAATAGAATGTTCGTTAAATTCAATGACTTATTTTAATCAAATGATTTTTTCAAGAAAAATATGTATAAATATTAAACAAAATTATTTTTACTGGATTGGAAAAATTTCTGGATTCAGTTAAAATGAAATTATGCTGACACTCAAAGTGCCGGTATTTTTAACCATTTTTAAATGTTATGGAGTAAATAAGCTCATATATATCGTAATTTTTACTGTAAAATTATTGAATAAATCAAATTAACAAAATAATAATGTAAAATTTACGGTATAATATTTAATGATAGAAATGGTTTCTACCGTAAAATGGATTTTACGGATGATGCACCCAAATTATCGGTTCTTAATACAGAAATTTGATCAGGATTTTTTTACAGTGTACATATATTAAATTTTAATTTATACTTTAGATATATTGTTATGCCAAAATGAGTTATTATTTATTATGTATTGTGTACTACATAGACCACCCTTACTGTCTATATATTTACAGAATCTGGATCAAAAATTGAAACAGAAATGATACACATTACGGGTCACAAATTAATCTTTTAGCCAGAAAAAAAAACTTTATCGTAGCCTGACAGATTACTGCAGAGGAAGGCGAGTGTAATAAAAACCAAAACAGGTTTTATTCTAGGTAGAAACATGAGGATACGACTAGTAATTGTCTCGCACGATCAAACCTGTCTTATTTTCATTTACATACCTTTTCCTATACTGTGATTTGTGAGATTCCAATAGCGTATTTATTTTTTCTCTTAAAACATTAATTTGTGACCTCTATGTGCCTGTTATATTGCTTTATTTTGATAAAGACTTCAAAAATACATATTGAAAATGTAACACAACAATATAAGAAATTCCAAAATACTTTTTCATAACACAAAACTATAAGAAATCCCAAAACACTTTCTCATAACATAAACACTGTGAGAAATTCCAAAACACTTTTTCATAGCACAACTCTGTAAGGAATTCCAGATCAAATTACAGTACAAAGTACCGGAATTTCGGATGCATCATCCTTAAAATCTCTTTTACCATGAAATCCATTTTCACCATAAATTTTTTTTTTACAATAACATTTATTTAAATAAAGTGAATTAGTGATTTTAAGGTAATTATGTATCAGATTTATTGCTTTGTAATTTTTTTTATTTTTCGTCCTGTAAAAATCAATTTAATGGTAAAATGTATCGGAACTTTGAGTGTTGGTACTTCTTATAGTAATTTGAATGAGAATTGTTTACAGTGCTTGGCCTAATCTTTAATTACAAGATACTGATGTAACCTGTAAATCTGTTACTTCTAGTGATAAATAAAATACTATTAAAAATAGGGATGGATGATGCACCCAAAATGCCGGTACTTTTTATTGCAATTTCATCCGGAATTTTTCACAGTGTTTATATAGCAACACTAGTGCTACTCTCGTTTTAAATTCTAAAAGATTATCTAAGTTACTTAATTTCTAATTTCTAATTCTTTAAAGTGTTTAATTAATAAAAATAATGGTAAAATTAATTATATTTCTAATAGTATTACACTAAGAATCTTATATGTGGATTTAACAGCTTTGATTAACGTAAAAATAACAGAGTTTTTAAATCACTATCTCTTTTTCTATACTGGAAATCTATATTATAGATCGAGTCAATTCTAAAAAATGACTTCCTTATGGTAATCTAATAACCTTTTGCAGATTAGAATGGCGAATGATAGATTATCGTATCCAATGAATGGTGTTTTTTCTAGATTTTTTGGTAATTAGAGGTTCTTTCTGGAGTTTTTCTCAACTCTAAAGCAGCTCAAAGTGCATTTTCGTATAATGACAGAAGCACATTTATCATTCTCTTACTGATTCAACACTACTGCGTAGTTAAGATACAGAAAATATTATTAATGATTCTGTTCGTTTAACTAAAAAAACTGGTCCTTAAAGTTCACAACATCCATCATAAACTTACAACTAAGGTAAAAGCTTTGGTAATACTCATAATTTCTTTTGTTTAGCTTTTGCAAATACTCTTGCAGAGTTTTTTCACAACAAATCTGCTAAACTAATTCCATATTTTACTAATCAGCTTAACACATGAAAGAAAAAAGGTTTTTTTTTGTTATAGCCATTTGGCTTAAGAAGCTTAAATAGTTTGTCTAAAAACTTTGAGTTTTATTACTGAAAGTATTAATAGTATGAATTATTGAGTGCGCTCATTTCTTAATCTTTTTCTTAAAACTTATACTTTTTATGAGAAATATTTTTCAAAGAATCAATTTTTTTTTATCCTGACTTTCAAAAATATGACACTTCTGTGTTTGAGAACTTAAAAACAAAAAAATTTTAGGATGGTATGTATTTGTTATACCCATTTAGCTTAAATAGCTTAAATGCTTTGAGCAAGAATTTTGAATTTTCCTTTAGATAATTTTGATCAGATATTCTTTTAATATTAGTTTTTTATCCAAACTTCAAACAAATAAGATGCTTTTGAATTTGAGAACTTAAAGACTAATAAATTTCGGATGTTTTTGTTAGTTATAGCGACTAGGCTTGAGCTTAAGAAGTTTGTTCAAACACCTGACTTTTCTTTGAGTTAATATTAGTATAAATAATTGAGTATGCTCATTTCTAAAACTGTAAGTTAAAAACTAAAGTTTTCACGAAAACACATTTTCTTATAATCAAAAAAATTTTTTTTTGACTTCAATATATATATATATATATATATATATATACATACACCTAAGAGCCATTGAATCATGACCACCCTCCATCTATAACAATAGGCTCACCCAGGAACAATGTTTTCATAGGGCACATTAGGACCCATAATCCTCATAGAACAATCCCTGACGTCTGTAAGCTACTTGAACATAGTTGCAGACCAGGTTCACCCATTCATGGCAACAGTTTTTCCTGCGGGGGATGGTGTTTACCAACAGGATAATGCACCATTTCATAAGGGTCGAATCGTCATGGATTGGTTCGAGGAACATTCCAGTGACTTTCAAGTCATGTCTTGGACCCCAAATTCACCTGACCTTAATCCAATAGAGCATTTGTGGTCCTACTTGGAAAACCAAATTCGTGCTGCCACGCTACCTCCTCGCAATGTGAGCGAATTGCAGGACCAGTTGGTGAGCGCTTGGTACCCGATACCTCAGACTACCTATCATCACCTTGTGATATCAAAGCCTCGGTGGGTGCTAGCAGTTTTGAGGGTTAAAGGTTGTCCAACGTGTTATTAGTAAGGCAATATGAAAGCCAAGAGAAGAAGAAAGTTTTAAAAGCCTTCTTAGACCGATTTTATTTATTCCTTGCTTTTTAAAGCCGAGCAATTTCCAAAATCATCTGGGATTCAGTTTAATTAAATATATATACTTTGAGTGATATATTTATTACTATATCAATGCGTACTGCTATGTAGCCTTAACGTTATTCAATTATTTAGATTTAGTTAGCGCAATGATTTGTACTAAACTGCAGCATGGCGGAACACAATCGAATATCAGAATGATGTCACGCTTTTTTTTATTTCCGTTACATTTGAAATCGAGGTTCTCTGTTGTAATTACAATCTATGTTACGTTACAAAATAGAGTTGGTATGTATATGTAAAATCATCCTAAATAAAGCAAAATTATAGCATCTTATCAGTTGTTAGGGTAGAAATAGCTACTGTGCATTTGCATAATTTCAAATCCTTGTTGAAATGGAGGAAAATAATATTCCTGAATTAATATGAGAACTGTTGAAGTAATAGTTAAACAATTAAAAGAAAAGAAATAAATTAATTTTGGAGAATAGCTTGACTTTAAAATTACATTTGTGTCTTTTGGTCCCACATGGGAGAAATAATGTTAATCTTTCTCAGTGTCAAAACAAATGATGGTAGAAAAAGTAAACCAATAAGAATATATGAATCAACTAAGCTATCCAATCAAGTAAGCTAGCTTCTATCGCTCTACATATTTGGGATTCAACTTACGAGTTTGAGATTTGTTCTCCTAAAATCATTCAGCACGTCTCTTCCTCTTCCTAACTTTCATTTGGTATTGATCAAAATTTGGTGTTTAAACGCGAAGCGAAGTTTTTGCTTATAGGACTGAAACTATACTATGCCTATTTATGTACTTTTATTCGATGTTAATAAGTCTTATTACTCTGTTTACTTCTATCTATTATTTATGTATATTCGATTATGTATATTTTACGCATTATGATCTAGTTTGAATATAGGTTGTTTATGTATAATTAACACTTAAAAATAATTTAAAATTACTTGCAAAATTTTTTTAATAAGTTGAAATAAGAATATAAGAAAGTAAGTTTGTAAAAATTTGATATTTATACTTATTCAAAACTTCTTGGAAAGCTTTTGCTATAGAATAGCCTCCATTTTTAAGGTCTGGCTTTTATGAAATTGTTTTCAACATCGTAAAACTGCATTCTTATTTTCATGGCAAACGTTTCAGCTGTGATTGTTAAAACAGTCATGGTTCAAAATAACTGAATTTTCAAAATCCCGGTGACTCCTGTCCTCTTAAAAATGAGAAGAGAAGAATGACCAATAAAATTTTTCCGGGACATGCCTGTATCCTATTCCATGGCTCATGGAAGATTCAACAATTTTTAAGACTTATTTCTTATAAGTATTTTTTTTATTTTCAATTTTATTCTTCAGATTGAAAATATCTATTTTAAAGCGAAATTCATTTAGCTCACGCTTTCTGAACTTTGCAAAATTCTCTCGTACACGAGTTTTTTTTTCTTCTTACATGAACTCTCTTTTGGAAAACACTCAAATATTTTGTACACATGTAAACAAATTTATGCGTCTGCAGTTTTCTTATTAAAATTCACTAAATAGTGGTTAATAACTTTTAAGTAAGGTTCAACCAGTTCGTCTAGACATCTGAATTTTACTTTCTTACAAATATCATACGTTATTTGAATAACGTAAATATGAAGATAAACCACGTATCACACCGCGTATTTAAAGTCAAAATTGAACATCTGAAAGTGGCGTTATTATAAGTAAATCTTGCTATTTGTGGATTAAGAAACCAATGAGGTTCGGCACATATGCGTTACGTCGCCGACCTGTATCCACTTATACGAGTATAATTTTAATCACATGGTTCGGCATAATCATTTTATTTCTTCTCAACTAGCAAGTACTCAGCACAATGAGAGAATAAAAAGTATCCTCAATCACACTTCAAACTAGCTTTGATTTCATTGTAGCGAACACATAGGAACTATTAACTGAATATTGTCCCCCTTGTAAAGACATACAGTATGTGCATGGAAATGAATCTCATTAATTTTGGTGTGAAGTGTCGAAACAAGTCTTTTTTCCAAAAACTCCTTTTTTGTCTCGTTCGCATGTGAGTTAACTATCATACTTCACGCCAGTGTTTGACATAAAGTTTTGTATGAAACTTCGGGGAAAACTTTTTAACACGATGTAGACAATCTTTGGATGGAGATTGTTTGTTGGAACGTCAAGTTTTCCCGAGTCATCAAGCATTTCTAAGATGTAAGGAGTTCAGTAATAAAATTCATGTGAATGAAATCAACGACTACCATTAATTTTTGAAGCCAAATTTCTGAGTGGGCACACTATCTTTTTCTCTTTGGAGATTACTTTTTTTATTTCAGGATACACAGTATATCATACACAGTATATACTACGTCTAACATTTTATAAAAATAAAATGCTAAATAAAAAGCACGTGTAAGAAAATCTTCAAATTTAAGAGTAATTTTCTGTAATTAAGAGAGCTCGTAACAATAATTTTGTATCAGCACTGATTTAAAACTTCTCCCTGTAGACACTTGCTAAATTGCATCAAAGATAATTTTCTATGAGCAAAAAAAAATGCTTTCTTTTTAAATCCAACTTTAGAAAATGTCAAACTGTGTATAAAATGATGTGTATAAGCTTTTATCACAGCACCAAAAACGTTAAAAAAAAGTTTTTACAAATTTATTTCGATTTTTTTTTGTTTTGTAGGTTGAGAGCAATCGTTATCATCATAACGCATATTTGCTATAATTTTTAAGCTTGTGATTGAAATCATGCAATCATATTGCCCTCCAATCATCTGCAGGAACTTAGAATGTAACAATAGCAACAATTTATAATTTAAACTGACAAAATATTTAGTAGACTTAAGACAGAATTTATTAATGATTAATTTTCAAATCTTGTTCCACATTCTCAAAAGCTCCTTAATCTCTTTAATAAATTGTCTAAGAAATATTTTAAGAAGATTACAATCAAACATATTAAAAAAAGTATGATACATTTTACATGAACCTGTTACATGATAAGACATTTATAAAAATGAATAATAATTTGATTTAAATAAGATCTGTTGCAGCAATTAGTTCAACCAATCGAGGGCACAAAATCTTTAAAACATAGATATCTTTGTCTATAAATTGTCCAGACGAATGATAATGGTGATTTTGTATTGTTTTTATTTGAAAATATTTCTTAAGTAATCTATTCTACTCTAAAAGCTTACTTGTGCAAACAAAAATTATTACATTAAGATGTAAAAAGATTATTAAATTTAAAAAAAAACGATACATTGGTTAATACTTATAAACTGCACAAAACAATTACTAACTGCAATTTAAAACTAGTGGAATAGTTGCCTAGTTTCTGTTTCCTTAAATTATTTCAAACAAATACAAAATATAAATCGTTTGATGATTTAAAGACACCCTTTACATGAAAAATATATTTTTCACATTAAAATATTTTTCTTCAAATTATCTTTCGTAAAAGAAAATTTTTACGTTTTGCTTGATAGGTAAAATATACAATTATTTTTGTAAATTATAGATGAAACATTGATTTTTAATAAATAAAAAAATTTCTTTTTTTAAAGGCTTTTAAAAAATTTTTAAGAGTGGAAATTATTGTGAGGCACTTCCCTCCTGTACACGCCTGCCCTCGATGCGAAGCCTAAAGCGACTACAAAAGAAAAAAATATGTGACGCGTATGACTCTATTCCTAATTCAAACCGTTAAAAGAGTGTTCATTTTATAATGCAGGCATTAAGCATTCCAAAAAGTCCCGACCATACTCCTCTGATATTGGGAAATCTCATCATTGAGATCCATTACCTGGCCGATTTAAAGGTACTACATACCGTTAACCAGCAGCCTTGCATCCCTGTTACTACTCGAAGCTTATTTTTTTAAGTGCTTGAAAAAATTTCATGACAGGATATCATTTTGTAACAATTACAACAGGGGTTTTTGAAACCATTCGAGAAAAGACGTCCTTTTTTACTGGGATGGTTGTAGAGCGATCCGCATTAAGCTTTTTACATCTTAACTGGTTCCAATGAGTCTGAGCGTGATTAAACGTGTCTAAGTTTCATAATTCGATTATTAACATCGTTTTGAACGCACTTTGAATAGAAGCTCGTGCATATTTTCTAAAAAAAAATGCTATTTAAAAATGATTAATTTTAATTTTAAAACTTATAATTGTTAAGGACATTTGGTATTTGTGGGAAAAATTTTGGTGATTTTATCTGCTCATCTTGGTCTTAGTTCGAAATCGGATGTAGTTGATATCGTCTTTTCGATAATTAATTAAAAAGAAATTTTCCTTCTGTTTTACCAGGCAAATTAACTAATAGAAAAGCAAAGGCAATCCATGCGTATGAATACTTCCACCACCTTCATTCATTAAACATTCATCCATTCATTATTCATTTTGGGTTATGTTATAAATAGAGAAAAAAATCGAAGAAAGGAGGGAAATGTAGCAGTAATCTTTCACATCACTTAAAAGAGAGAAAAATAAAATATTGAATGGACATTAAATGTAAAAATAACAAAATGGAGAAGATAATTTTATAACAAACAGTTTTACGTTAAAAAACGGTTTAAAAATTAATAAATATTAAAATATAAGACTTCACGCATTTAATTAAATTTATATTGATTAAAATCGAATCACATAGCCATGTTTATTTCAAGATTAAGACAAATCCGTATATTATATAGCACTTTTGTTATATAAATATTTCTTCTTCCTTAGCGTTTTAACAGTAAAAAGAGAAAAATAATAAATACTTACTTTTTCACTATATTTTTGTTTTATTTTATAGTAATATGAGTTGTAAACATTGAAAAGTAATTAAAAGCAGTGAAAAACTTTAATCTCAATCTACAAAAAAATAATCACAGAAGAGAAACGATGAACAACAAAAATATTAAATTCCTGAAAAATCTATGTTTTTCTGACGGAGATGAATTATTTTTCAGTTTTAAAGTTTCTAAAAAGCTAATTCTGCCAATTTTGGTTCCTTCAGTTGAAGTTCAGTTTGGTTCCTTCAGTTGGTTCCTTCAGTTTTACATACATTATTGAAAAATTGAAATAAATGTTGACACACACACACACACACACATATATATATATATATATATATATATATATATATATATATATATATATATATATATATAATTTGTGATAACCGTTTAATTAATTTTTTTCTGGTTGCAAATGTTTTTCCCTGCATAGTAATGTAATCAACAAAAAAGGAAATTTTACAAAGATAATCGAAGCTGATGCCCGGTTCAACCTGATCTCCGTGTCTCATTAAAAAAAAGACACTTTTACAATATAAAACATAAAATTAAAAAAATACATATTAAATTAGATTATTAAATAACTATTAATTGTATGGTCACGTTTTTTTTCTTCCTTTTGAACCTTTTTTCCCGTAAACTTGCATTATCCTTAATTTACTGACATGAATCTACATACACTGAAAGAAAGGTATTTTCAAAGCTTCCAGTATTTGAGAATATTTACCTGGTTACTGGTTCTATGGGAACTTTAAATATCTTGGTAATTTTTATCAATTTTTCTTCGTAATGATATTAATTAAATTAAAAATATATAATTTTATAAGAAGAGAAAATATCGCAAAATTCGGCAATTTTACCTTGATACCTTAGAGCGCTTAAGTTTTAAATTCTTTTATTAAATTTGTGATAATACGAGCGATACTTTTGAAAACAACAGTTTCCGGTTAACAATTGCCATATGAATAAAAGAAATTACCAATTTTCCTGGTAGTGTTATATTTTATTTTTTTACCGTCGTTGAACAACTGACCCAATTCTAAATTTGCGTCTACTCATGTCAAACTCCGTAGTCTTGTAATTTTGTACCTAATCCAGAAGATGAGGGAACTCTTTAATCAAGTTTTGGGGGGAAAAAATTGCCCTCTTAGAGGACATTTTTATAACCCGAATTTGTGTTACATGGAGAAGAAAATAACGGAAACCTCTGATGGTTAGCCTGATGGCAAGGGAATTCTGACCCATGATTCGTCGGTCTCTGTGGATATTTTACGTCAGCACTGTGGTCGGTACCACCCGGGGGCTGATTTCGTTTCAACCAGCCATTGCTGAGAATCGAACCTTAACCTGTGAGGCGGGTGCTCTATCAACTGAGCCACCACTGCTCGGTGTTAGTGTTATAGTGAATTGTTACTTTTCGAGACAAGAAAGATGAGAAACTCAAAACTATTGAATAAAAATGCGTGTTGACATTATTTTTGAACTGCCCCTCAGTTATAGCTCAATAACTTTATAATGATATCTATATTTTCACAAAATGTACTTTTTCTCTTGTCAAAATACGAATGGTATGTTTTATTTAAGGTAAATTATTAATGCTGTCAAATATGAAACTCCGATGTTACATTTCTTTTTTTTTCCTTCAAAAGTAAAAACTTTCAAAGTTTTGCTTAGTAAATCTAGTTTATAGACTTATCAACACCATTTTCTCACTTGTCCAGACACAGGCAAAATACTAAGTCAGAAATGTAATCATCCGGCAAAAGTTTTCAGACTAAGAGACTTAAAAAGAAACGTCCAGGGGCGTTTTAGAAGTATTTGGCATCTGAAAAAAGAAAAAAACAAATTTCTTTTTTTCATTTCGCACTATAGTCTTCTGTTACAAACTTACAGAAAGAGAACGACAAAAAAATTTTGAAAGTCAATAAAAAAGAAAATGTTTCAGTAAAAACATGGAGACGTGTTGACAGTAGTCTTTTATATATCCTCGTTTCTAGTTGTCAGCAGAAATAATGTTGTCATTTTTTGTGGAACGTTTATCTTGTGCGAAACTCCAAAAAATTCGGTTGCTTGGGCTCAAAATTTTCTTTTAAGGAGTTTCCTTTGGCCGACTGTGTATATTTATTTGTAATATGAAGAACTGATGGAAGCAATGCTACGTGCTTCGAACAGAAATGCACCTTGTTTAAAGTTTAAAAATGAATAGGAAGCAGGAAAACATTATTCATTTTGATGCAGACGTGAAAACGGAGGTGGCAGGAGAAATAAAATATTCTTTCAAAGCGATATAAATGTATCCTTTTGAAAAATATAATTTGAACATACTTTCAATTTTAATAAAATGTATATTTTTGTTACTAAATTTAAAGAATTTCATATCGAATAGATATTGCGAAAATTTCCTAATGATATAGTATTGAGAGTGTCTTGCGATTTCAAAGCTATTAAGACAATAAATTTTTAATTCTCCTGGTAAACAAGTATTAAGTACTACTTTGAATGATAGTGAAAAAGAATTTAAATCTAAATAAAGAACTTTAAGCTGTATAAAATATTCTGCACATTAATTAAAAGAAGAATATCTTTAAATCTTTTTTTCTAAAAAATCTTTATGTTATAAAACAGTTTATTGTTAAAAGAAATTAGTTTTTTTTCGTTCAAATTTAATCCTTTTTTAAAAAAATTTATTCTTTCTACAAGTTTTTTCTATTTTTTCTCCTTACATTACAACCATTTGTTTTTGCAAACAAGACAATTATTTACAATTATTTTTAAAAATTACCGGTAACAAACAAGGAAAATTCTGATGCCGTCCCTGCCAAAAAAGTGACTTTTTCCACAATTGAAGGGACGAGACGTAGGGGACGACCACCTACAAGATGGATAGACGACGTTGAAAAGGACCTCAAGCTATTGGGAGTCAGCCGATGGCGGGCCGTCGCACCGGACAGGGCCAGATGGAGGAAAATCTGCGAGTCAGCCTTGGCCTGTGAAAGGCTGTTGCGCTTATGAAGAAGAAGAAGAAGAACAAACAAGGAAGACAAGAGAAAAATTATTCCACTCAATGACACAAAGCTGATATATAAACGGATTAATCATGGGTACAGAGGTGTATAAATAAAATAGCTTTAAATTAGCATAAAGTAAACTTAGCTTTTAATTTTTAACTTCTTTTAACTGTTAGAATAGTTATTGCGCTCTACTTATTTCTATGAGTCTTTTTGCTCATAGCTTTCTGTAAATTACTTGACAAAAAAGAGACTACATACAATGCAACACAAAGCGCTAACATATATTTAATTGTTCATGCGAGCTTCAATCACATCCACTGCTGAAATTAATTTCAAAGTTTTGAAACCCTCAGAGAGTAATGCTTTTACAAATTGGAAATTAAACAAAACATGAAACTTACATTGCTTGATTTTATTTTCAAAAGTGTTACAGAAAGAAAGGAATATTACATAGTTTCAATTGTCTTTAAAATAAATTTTCGATTTCCATGATTTATTTAATGTAAAGTCAGAAAATAAATTATGTCATTTGCGTCATGTTTGAAACGATATAGAAATCTTCAGGTACGAAAATTACTCATGCTGAACCACGATTTTCATTATAATTATATTTATAGACCTGCAAGATAAAGTTATTCAGGTAAAATAAATGCAATAAAAATGACTATGTCATTTTATTCAGAGTATTTGTAAAAGTTATGTAAGTTATTTAGTACTATTTAAAAATCGCTAAGCCTTGCTCTCATAGAAGAATATTTATTGCCACAAGGAGAGGATCTATATTGCACTCAAAACAATGAATTGCAAATTCTGTCTTAAATATCCCTTCAGTACTAAGTGGAACATATTTTACTGAGTTGCCTCAAGGCTTCTCCTATTTACTCATGTATCTTTTTTTAATTTTATTTTTTATTCAGCTGACCCAAATCTTGAATTTTCCGGCTACCAATGTTCAACTCCGTAGCCTTGTAATTCTGAGCCCAACCAAGAAGACAAGGGAAATCCTGGATCAATATTCCCAGAGGAATTAATTTGTTATAAGAACTTGGAGGACTTTGTGACCCCGTCAGACTTAGCGTGCGCCAGTCACCATTTAAGGGATTCGTCGGCCCGCTGGATTTGAACTCCTGTTCTCACGAAGTCTAATTCCCGGCCCTCGAATAAATTTTGACGCTTGATATCATTAAATATCTGAACTCCATTATTTGTGGCGAGCATGCAATCCAAAATGCCATACACTTACTACTCTACCTTGCACTATATGGTAACTGAATTTCTGGTGGGCAAGAAATTTGATATGGATGACTGAACATTACCCTAATTTTGGCATTCTCCCTTTTTTTTTTTTTTGTTCTTTGTTTTTTTTCAGAGCTAAAAGTTACTGTATTCCATTCGTATTTCGTTCAAAATTTTGTGTAGCTCTGATGAAAAATACGCGTAGAAAAAAATCTGGTAAAATTATTACTCTGCAGGGTGGGGACATTTCTGATAAAAAAAAACGAAAAAAGGCATATCTCTGTTTTATAAAACTAAAATGTACTGTATATAAGCCATTAAACTTGTAATTTTTCCATTTACATGGTAACTTTTTACCAGAAATTCTTTTGTTTAAAGTCTTAGTTCGTATTATCAAGCATTTAGTAACAGAAAACATAACTGGAAAGTTAAGTTAACTGAACAAATGGTTTTCATAAAATGCTCAAGGATATTATGGTAAAATTACTTCATTTTATATTTACTTGCAAACATCATGTTAATAAATCAGTATGTTATAGATAGTTTTACATAAAATGTTATGGTGTTCCCATAGAGCCAGAAACACGGTAAACTTTGAAATTACCTTACTTTTTTTAATGCATTACTGAATAGATGTACCATTTTCTGATGTTGTTGCATACGTCCCACTTTTTAAATCTAGAAGCAAGCGGAATGAATTTCATTTGTTCATAAAATTAAAATTTTACTATTTATCTTCAAATTAAGATTTTGTGTTCAAATATGATTTTGAAATTCACTATATTTCATCAGTGTAAATATAAAATGTCAAAGAAACAATTGTAAAAAAGGCAGTGCAAATTCTATCACATTCATACACCTTTGCACTAGTGTAATTTTCAACAGCAAAATTTTTCTTGAATCGAAACCTAAATTCAAGTCAACTAATAAATGAGATAAAACATAAAAACTATAAACTGCAATTGTTTCAAAATCACAAAGTTGTTAAGTTTTTATGCTGTATTGATGCAATATATTTTTAAGGCAGAAATTTGTAAATAAATAAAACGTCCAATAATCCAATGTTTGCTAACAAGAATAAAACTCTTAAAAATCAATTGCATAATAACTTTTTCTGATTACCTGAGAAACAAAATAAATAGTTTTATTGTTCGAAACATATAGTATTTAAATATACTATTTTTGCATACGTTTGAAACTTTTATTCCCTTACGAGTAAAGAGCGATGATAATAAAATTTTATATTTCTGTTTTATCAAACTATAAATGTATAAAAGCATTACGAATGTACCAATTTCTTGTGTGTAATAAATATATGAGCAATACAATATTCTTTAGGGAAAAAGCTTTCTATTGTCAATATCATCAAATAAAGTTTTACCTGTCTCTTTATTGCTTTTTTGGTGAGTGAATTGTTTCCATGGGTCTTTGTCGTTCCATTATTTATAAATCTCAAATTCCCGAAAGTATTTTTTGTCTTATTCTATATCCTCTTTTGATTTTCTTATATTTTTATAAAATGTTTTTAAACGTATTTTCACCTAGTTGTATTAAACCAAAATTAAAATTTATCTTAACACTGTGAAATAAATATAAGAAAATTATGCATGAGAATTAAACAGAATTCATCAATTTCTGGCGTTATTATAAATGCAAATGTGAATGTCTTAAAAATTATTTTGAAACATCAAAATATAAAATATATATCTTTGAAGAATGAAGTGTTTAAATGTAATTCAGTGGTCTTTTGTACCAAACATGACAAGAGTGTACACTATGACATCCTATGGGAGCATACCAGAGTGTTTTCCCTGTTACCAAATTGGAAGACAAGACAAAACCGGCACCCAGGGATCGGGCACTTTTTACTGAAGCAAAATAAAGGTGATATACCGTAATTTTTGCAGAAATAATTAACGCAAGAACACTCTGACTAAATAAAGATTACTGTACAAATTACGATGTAATATTTTCCATTAAAGATGGGTTTGGCGAAATATGCACCCCAAGAATTGATACTTAACACAGCAATTTGATCCGGAATTTTTTACAGTGAGTGATCAACTTTATGCTCAGAGAAGGAGAATTAACTCACAGAAAATGAAATTTTATAAAATACATTTATCGTTGTCCTCATTGTGAAATTTTGGGAATTCTGTAAAAATTGTTAGAGACAAAAAGTTCATCTGGAATTTTAAGTGAAAAATTTCAAAATTCCAGATAAAATTACGGTATGATGTCCCGGCACTCAGGGTGATGGTACTTTTTACCCAAACATTTTACGGAACAAAGAAAAATCTGATATCCCGTAATTTTTGCAGAAATAATTACAGTAAAATTCCTCTAACTAAATAAAGATTACTGTAAAAATTACGATGTAATATTTTCCATTAAAGATGGGTTTGACAAATACGCACCCAAAGACTAGATACTTAACACAGCAATTTGATCCGGAATTTTTTACAGTGAGTGATCAGCTTTATGTTCGTAGAATGAGAATTAACTCACAGAAAATGAAATTTTATAAAATACATTTATCGTTGTCCTCATTGTGAAATTTTCGGAATTCTGTAAAAAAAAAATTAAAGACAAAAAATTAATAAGGAATTTTAAATGTAAAATTTCAAAATTCCGGATAAAATTACGGTATGATGTCCCGGAACTCAGGATGACGGTACTTTTTACCCAAACATTTTACGGAACAAAAAAAATCTGATATACCGTAATTTTTGCAGAAATAATTACAGTAAACGTACTCTAACTAATTAAATATTACTGTAAAATTGCGGTATAATATATTACATTAAAGACGGATTTGACAAACAAAGAGTTGGTACTTTACACCGTCATTTGATCCTGGATTTCTTACTGTGAGTAATCAGCTTTAAATTCAGAAAAGAATTAACACATAAAAAATTTAATTTTATAAAATATATTTATCGCTGTCTTCATTGTTAATTTTTTGAAAACCATTCTCATGTATGAGCATATAGTTTTTTTTTTCAATTAACTTAATTTATTGTGAGATTATTCAAAGTACATACTTCCAAAATTCCGGAGCATAAACTGCATCTCATAAGATTTTACGTAGAGTAACCCTCCACCCCCAAAGTTTTTTGAATAGTTATACCTTTAAGAGTTTACATAAGAAATATCATATTCTACATAAAATGCATTCGAGATTAATCATGTTATCTTTGATTTAAAAAAAATTCTTTGAAAATTTATTTATTTATAATAAAACAAATTTAGAACAGAGAAACATGATAAATTTTCTGCAAAATAACATTACCCTCTGTCCATTTTTGTAGCAGATCGAAAACTGTTCATATTTTGTTTACTTTTTAGCACACTATCAGAGAAAAAAATACGAGAAAACCGCTTATTTTCAACATTATCATATTTATTTATCTTTATATTTTATTTATTTATTTACTTATTTATTTGAAAATATAAGGAATTACGTATTCTTCAAAGAAATTTTAGAGTTTCAGAAAAGGTCTAAGTGTAGATTAAATTTTGTATGTTTAAAAAACATGATGAAAAAAGTTTACATATTAAAATTAAACATATAAGAATTTACTGAAGGATTTTGAAACATTTTCTATTTCTGATGGCGATATTATAAGTGCATTTCTCACTAGTAGTCCTAAAGTAAGTCAAATACGAAGTACAAATCGCTTCAAAACGTACACCCAAAATCAAATAACTTACCTACCATTCATCCATCAAGAAACGAGATTATACTTGGAAACATATTTTGAACGGCTTACGTTCCATTTCTGGCCGAACATTTCCACTATAGAACTCGCCGACGTGCGTCCGAATTAATGTTCTCACTTTTAGAACTCGGCAGAGAAGAGGATAAACCCCATAATACCTGAAGGGAAGTATCACACTATGCATAAGCTTGTGGCATTAGAACATGTCTTATCAAACCTGTGCAGATGTTGGGCTAGAATTTAAGATGCTATATTTAGTATGCAACATATTTCAAGTCGAGGAAGACCACAATGATATTAATCCGCTGTCTTTGAAAATTCATCATTAGACGCTGGCTGGGGAAAATGATACTTAAGGTCCAGGATGCATAACGACAAATCATGATAAATCAATGTTTTGGTTAAGCATTAAAACTGACCAAGTTTTGAAGGCACCAAGGAGCTTTTCAGTTAGTTAAGCTGATATTAGCATCTTTCTAATTTACTGTGTTTATTCTAATCACAAATGCTCAAATGCAAATCTTAAAACCTTTTACATTGTTAAACTTGTAGTGTACTGCTATTTCTCCGAATTAACAATCCAAAAGATTGTGTAAAGGAGCATTTTTGTCTCAAAATCAACACCGAATCAAGCTTTCGTATATAATTTAAATGATGTAAAGGAATTTACAACTGCTATAGTGGGAAAATTTACATCCAAGTCGGGAAATTTTATACCATACGTTAAATATTTTCGCGTCCAAGTACTACAAATTTTGCGACATTTAAATTTTCACCGATCACCATTAGCAGAAATTTTAATTCGTGAAAATTGCTTACATTTTAAATACAAGTGACGCGAAAGTTTTTTTTTCTCAATGTTGTTCACATTTACTGAAACAAACTTCTCCATTGAAATATGCCTGTACATTTTAGGCATGTAAAAATGATATTTATACTTCCGTTTTTAAGTCTCTGTAAAATGCATTATATCATTTTTAATGTGTAATTTATTACCTTCTTCGATTTTGTAAGACCTAGTTCGAATTCGTATTATTATTTCTGTACTAGGCCGATATTTGATTTACTAATTTTATTTCAAGAATCAGTGTATATATAATGCTTTCTAAAATATTATTTTTGCTTTACATTGCCTCGTAAGGAAACTTTTTGCGAACAGTATTGACTCTTTTGAACTTTTATTAAAACAATATTGACTCTCACGTGTATCCTACTTTACTGTAATTATAAATATTTTTGATGCTGATTACCAAAACTGGTGTCAGTTGCTTTGCACAAAGCACTGTAATGCACATTCTTGGTATTTCACAAAGTTAGGAGCTGTGCTTGGTTCCGCACCACTTTGGAATAAAGTACATAGTGACAACAATCCACGCATCTGAATAATAAAAATGGTTGCAACTGATTTACACCTAAGAGGTGTTTCACTAAGTACTTAAATCCTAGGATAGTTACTGGTGTTGTGGAACTCTTAGAATGCGCTGTTACACAAATTGATACAAAGTAGCCACTTCAATAATTATTATTAAAAAACACTAAAATTTATAGCTAAAGTGAAATATGATACACATAAAATCAGTATTGTTGCATGCAATATAAAGCAAAAATTATGATTAACAATATAAAGCAAATTTAAGATGCATATATACATTTCTTAAACTAAAATTAATTTGTTAATGAAAAATACATACAGCACAGGCGAATTATTATTAATTTATATGAACCTAAATGAATAGAAATTAAATATTATGCGAGGAGCTTCCAGATAGTAAGTTTCCCTAATTTATAAAAAAAAAGAACTCGCACTTTCAGGAAAACATTTATTGGAAACAAGTACAGCAATGTTTCAGCTATTTTTCAACATAACCACCACAAGAATTGAGACACTTGTCGTATCGTTGGATCAACTTTTGTATCCCACTGTCATAGAATTCTGCCGCCTGTGAATGGAACCAGCTTGTGAGAGACGTCTTCAGCTCGTCGTCGTTGGCAAAACGTTCACAAGAGGACAGGAGTTTTTTGAGGTGCAAGAAAACGTGAAAATCGCTGGGAGCAACCAGGGCCGTAGGATGGATGATCAAGCAACTCCCAGCCAAATTCCGTCAAAACAGCTGCTGTGCGTCGTGCCGTATGTGGACAAGCATTGTCATTGAAAAGCGCAACACCTGCCGTTAGCATTACGCGACTCTTGTTTTGAATGGCACGTCACAATTCCCCCAGTGTTTTACAGTAACGATAGACGTCTGTCACACGCTGGTTCCATTAACAGGTGGCGGAGTTCTACGACAGAGGGATACAAAAGTTGATCCCACGATACGACGAGTGTCTCAATTCTGGTGGTGGTTATGTTGAAAAATAGCCCAAACATTGCTGTACTTGTTGCCTAAATATGTTTCTGAAAGTGTGAGTTTTTTTTCTTTTTAAATTCGGAAAACTTACTTTCTAGATGCGTCTCGTAACACTGTTTTACATAGTTGACAAAGTTATGTAAAACTTATGAAAACAAAAATATCTTCATTGCACAACTAAAAAAAAAACATAAAAGTTTATTTGAATAGTTGCTAAATCGTTGCGACAAGAAGATTGAATTTATTGGCAAATATCACTGGGGAATACATTTCTTGGTATCATTTAAATAAATATTTGATCCTGACGAATTTGGGTGTGGAGATTCTAAATCTGAAATTACTTTTGCTTCAAAAGCAACAGATTTTAGTCATTATGAATATTTTAGTTTTTGTTGATTAGTTGCGCAGTCATTGAACAATTCAAAAACGTCGTACATAATAGAGGGTCACGCAAGTGTTGCAACAAACTTCTCGGTGAGCAAGGACACATCATCAGGATTAATATTGCACAGCTCTTTAACTTAAAATGTGCGTCTGAGCAATAGTGACAGTTTCAGTCCAGTTTTGGTTTAGATGCGTTATATAAGTGTTTCTTGTTTGTACAGTGCGCAGAGAAATGGACCATCCTGATAAACTTATAAATTAATGATCGTATATTCACGTTCTGAGACTCAAACTTGTTAGTGTGAATGGATGACCTAAAATATGCCAATCAATTAGAGCAGACGATTTTTTAAGATAAGAAATCACACGCAAAAACGTACTTTCTTTGAATAAACATACCTTTTTTTCGACGGAATTGGATTTCAGTCCCCAAAAATATCTTAGGAAGCGGTACATTGGGAAATATGGTCTCCATATTTTTCTTTGGCGAGTGACCCAAAGTTTGGACGCCATAATGCAAAATTTACTTGCCCTGTCTTGAAAACTTTTTGGCCAATTTAAAAAATTTTGTTCTCAATTATAAAATTTGTTTATCGAAATATAATTCTGTGCAAAAAGTAAGTTTACTAAAAAAAAATTTTTTATTTAATAAAAATCGAAAAAAATATAAAATTTATGCAATTTTTTAAAATCATTTTAAAGTGTCCAAATTTGCATGGCAAAATAAAAAATTTGAGCGAAATCGGATGAGTTGTTCCTGAGAATTCGAATTTTGAAGTAGTCGTATGGATATAATTCGATTTCTCACTAACTATACAACCGATTTCGCAGAAATTTTATATTTAGCCATGTAAAATTCCATGCTTTAAAATAATGTAAAAAATTGTATACCTCACAATTCAAAACTTTTTCGATCATTATTAAATATAATAATAAAAGAATAATAAATATTTAGTAAAATTTATTTTTATTCAATTTATCATTAGATAAACAAATTTTATTAATAACTGTATGCAAAAATCTTTCAATTCGATTAAGAAGTTTTCGAGATATGGCAAAATACGGAAAAAATAAAATTAACATTACGGGGTGCAAGAGTTGGTTCGCTCTCCTGATAAAACTATGTGATCATATTTCCCAGGTTCCCATATTTCCCATACATTTTGGGGGTCGGAAGTCAAATCTACCAAAAAAGATATGTTTATTCAGAGAGAGTATGTTTTTGCATCTGATTTAGCAGCTAAAAATATTGTCTGCACTAATTAATTAACATATTTAAGGTCACCCCTTCAAACCATTGAGTCCTAGAACATTAAGATCCGATCATTAGATCCAAAGTAATTCAGCGTGGTCCGTTTTCTTGGTGCACTGTACGTACCATCTTTAATATAATTGTTTTCAGCTATGTTTTACGCACCAGTCTTGTCATCTTCGTCATTAAAAAAGTTGGTAGTTCCTTAAATACGAGGACTTAGAAAAGGAAATCGCTGATCTAAGCCTCTTGCATTAACGTTCAACTTTTTAACCATTCTTTTTGTTACGAACAACCAAACGTTGGACCTCTCTGATCAACAAGAAACTGACTCTCAAAAATTGAAATATTTTTGTTCTTGGAAAGAACATGTTTTGTTCTTGGATCCAGAAAAGTTGTCGATTTACAGAACGCATTGTCAAAATTGTTTGACATCTTCTTAATCAAAAATGCCAATATAACACCTTTTGTTTTTTCGACAGTTGTTTTACAGTTTAAAGTTTACTTTATGTTTAGATAGCTCTATGACAGCGTGTAATTAGTTGGATTATTTTGTTATTTGTCGCTATTTGAATAGATATATTATCGCAAATAACAATACGCTTGATTGCACTTTATCGAGCAACTGCAGAAAAATCCATCTCCTTGTAGTTTTCAGATTCGTAACCATTTCGTCACTGAAATCTTAAACAGTAGAGTAGAATGTCTTTCTTTAATGGAATTTTTTCTTTTTCAAACTCCTTGGGATTTTTTTTTAATTAAAAATCGTAAAATGGTTTACAGAAAGAAAAACAAACTTTGAAGGAGACATTTTGTGGATTCAATGAAAAGCTGTGTTGATGCAGAACAAACTGGTGGAAATCCAATCAAATGTTGCGAAAATACTTAAGGCCTAGTTTAGGTTACTGCAAACGAAGATTTCGTTTTCCACTGAAGTTAAGAAGTAAAAAAAACGAAAAAGTACAACCAGTACTTCGAGTGAACGCGTCATTTCCAGCCAAGTGCAGATGTTTATACCATAAAGATGAAATTTATAATTGATATAAGATTAATGGTGATCTATAAATGTAAAATCAAAGTAATTTTCCTCATTTTTGCAAGCACCATCATTTTATTTTTTAATTTTACAATCAACTTATTCTAATAAGCAATATCTTATAGCAAAGAGAAAGCATCATTTTTCATACCCTCCAACTTATGAGGATTTTGAAAATAATTCTTTCTAGTGGTAGCGAACCAAAGTAGAAATTTTTAAAGCAAATTGATCTCTCATAAAACTTTTATCAGAACTTAAGAATCTAGCCATATGGCCTGCACTTTTATAAGTAATAGTGGACAAGTTAAGCTAAAATTAATTTTTTTTTAAATATTAAGACATTAATTTTGCTACCGTCTGAAAAGAAGATTTCTGAAACTACGGAAATTCCGTAGCAGCTGGAGGGTATGATTTTTTCTGCAAAACTAGTTGGGAGATAGTATGCACCCTTATGTGTGTAATTAATACTACTGTAGGGAAAAATTTCCTTATGCGATATCACGTGATTCGGCATGTGACACGAATCACGTGACACGACGTGTTAACATGTCTCTGGCTCGTCTATTCCAATTAGGTGGAGTGAGATGGGGAAAGAATGTTTCTGTTTAAATTTAAAAAGTATGCTTTTGTTGCAAATAGGGTACTTGTTAAACCAAATTTAAAATCGCTCTTTAAACAACGAAATAAATTTTGAAATTTTGCGACGATACTTCTCAAAGAAAATATTATTTGATTAAAAAAAAATATCTGTAATGCTAACATTAATTGGCCACTTTTAGCAAGTGTAACATTTCGCTTTAAAAAAAAGTTGAAAAGCATGACACCCTATTGAACATTAAAACTTAAATTATTTCAGTCTTTAGTGGGACCTTAAGCCTAAAAATTACAAAGTGATGTCTCAAATATGCATTATGATTCACCTCAACCTTCAAGATTAAAGTTAAAAATAGAAATAAATTCGTGATTAATTCGTAATAACTCATGTATAAACATTTTTGGCAATTTAAGAAAAGCAATTGCACCATCTTAAACACATCTACCATCTTAAACGCATTTTCTAAAGACTAATTTAAAAAGAAGATATTTTTATAGTCAACGAATATTCTTTTGCACATTTTCTGCATACTGTTTCTTTAGGAAATAACTCCAGAGAGAAGCTTTAAATTAGTAATTACAAAACTGTTTTCACGAGCCCTATAAATGCAGAAAATTACTCCTATTTTAGGAGTTTTTTTTCTTTTTTTGTTAGAGTTACATATTTAATATTTTTTTATAAAAACTAACAGATGAAGTGAGGCATGATAGTATACTGTGTAATCAAATAAGGTTACAATTTTGTTATAAAAGGATTTTGCAGAATAAAAATCTCTATGCATCCATAAAAATTTCTTTTACCCAACGCATATGAAAATCGTAGATTATAAATAATTAAGTACTTTTAAGAATGCTGAATGTTTCATAAACATACACTATATGATACTCAATAAGACAACCCGAACTATTTTATATCTCTACGCTGAAAAAAATTACGTTTAACAAATGCTGACACTCAGGGTGCTTACTTTTACCGTAAAATCCATTTTTCCGGAACATGTTACAGAACAAAAATTCTGATATACCGTAATTTGTACGGTAACAATTATCATAAAATCATTGAATTATTTCAATCTCTAATTAAATAAATATTACTGCAAAAAATACAGTATCATATTTTACGGTAAAGAAAGATTCTACATTAAAGAAGATTTTACGAATGACGCACCCAAAGTACAAAGTTCATACACTTCATACCGAAATTTTAAACAATATGCATCACATGTTCTGCGCATCTTTCCCTAAGATAAAAATAAAATCTTAACTATTCCAATACTTACTTGGTAAATTTTAAAAAATCATGAAAGTTTGACAAATAATTCTCACAATTTTTAGATGCATTTCAAATATTCAGAAGTTATTAAAATTTATCGTCTGTGCCGTTTGCTTATGAAACAGTATCTACATTTTTTCATACAGTTAATCTTAAGAAATATTCAAGTTTTAATACCACTTCCGTATCAAGCGGAAATAAACTACGATTTCAAATATGATCAAAGACGAAAACTCTTTCGAATAAGTAATATCTTTTTCTCTATTATTTGCACACTATTTGTATACGCAAAATTTTCTCTGTCTCATTACCATTGCACCACCTGCTGCAGACTCCACGAGTGCGATTCTAGAATGTATTCTCATCCCCACTTTTCTTCAATAGCTTTTCCGCTCAGAAGGCCATAACCAAATCTTCAACACTCGTGAACAAAGACTTGGAAAACGTTACTTGCTGAAAGCCGGCGGATTATGGTCTGATGGTAATGAAAGATGTGCTTCTAAAAGACCCCAGCTGTCCGTGTTCCCATTCGTTTATGCCAGGCCACTTCGCTTGCAGGTGGTTCTGATGTCGTTGAATGGTGCTTAAAACTACTTTGTTAAATACTCTTGGACCCAGGCTCCTACTGCGATGAAAAGAGATGCGTTGCAATTACGAACGTTCTTCTTTCAGTACAAAACAAACTGAATTGTCGAATTATGGATTCACATGAATAGGAGAGTTTCTTGAGAATTTCCAATTGAAGAAACTACGAACGAGTATAACTTTAATGGAATAAATTGATGCAGTAGAAAAATATATGTTTCGTTAAGAAAGGAAAAACTTTTAGATCCTTCTTGGCATTTAATACCATTCTCAAGGATATTTATAAGCTGTATATCTTTGTTTTGATAAAACGAATCGAATAAGTCAAAGATTTAGTGAATTAGTTTATCTGTATTTTCAACCTTAATTTAATCTCAGTAAAATTTAATGTTAATGTGAAGCAAAGATAATGTTTAGTAAAGCTAAAGTTGTGTAAACAAATAAATGATGTAATCATTTTACAGCTTTTATGTCATTCTAACAATATTTCTTCAATTGAATAGACGTTTTGAAAATAACTACTTTTGAATACTAATAATTATTATTTTGATTAATTAACAATTACTCTAAACTTTAATGATTGATGAGATTAGTTAAAGTCTTTGAATAAATACCTTCGGAAAAAGAGCAAAATTTTGAGTTTAAGAACACGCTATAATTATGTGTATTATATGGAATTATAATAATAATGGAGTATAATTATGGAATTTCAAACTAAAGCTGTTTCTCAGAATATTAAACCTTTCCCAACAATTAGATTACAATTCTGCAAACAGGATATTCTAATTTTAAAATATTATCAAATTTTGCTTGAAACAATTATTTTGTTATAATCTAAGCTAACGCATTTTTTGACTGTATAGTAATTTCGACCTGTTGTCAATAGTTAAAACGCAGCTTACAAACTTTAAAAATTTCCATATGTTGTGGAACTACATGATAAAAAATATTTCTTGCACCTTAACATCAACAAATATTGTGGCAACTACTTTACATCAAGCTGGTGAAATGAAGCGAAGTAGACAGCTCTTGATTCCTTGGGTTTCATTACACCAGGAACAAATGATGAAGTGAAACAACCAAAGTGTACTTTTATACTATTTGGTGCAGATTAGCAGCCACCATTTTAAGAACTCAGTAACACTAAAACTTATAATCACGGCGTGATATGTAACACATAAGAGACAGTATAAAGTTATTTTTACGATGAAATATAAGGTAAAAATCATTCATTTAGGATGCTCATATACACTAATCCTTAAAACAAAATTAATTTGTTTATCAAACATAGACACAGAACAGAGAGAATATTATGATAAATTCGTAATAGGCTTAAGAAAACAGAAGCGAATATAAGTTATATGTTATAAAATTATTCAATACGTGTTACAGATTTTAAAAAATTAAAATAATATTATCCTCATTACATAGCTAAAACATGCATACGGCGAAATTTTGTTTCTGTAGACAATGACGGAATCAAATTCAAGGCAACTTCGTTCTCGATTATAAACAATTTACGGTGATACCCAAAGGTTGCCATCTTTGGATCATGTTGGAAGCAAAATTTATTTATGTATGGTGTAAATACGCATGCACTTGTTGTAATATTTTCCCACTTTAGGTGTTAAGATTTAACTACACACTATAAATTGCATATGAAAGTTCGATTTGGCGCAACTTGAAATAAAGCGTTCCTTCTCGAAGTCCTTTGAGCTGTTTAACATCAAGCTCGGAGAGATATTACACCACAGTATTTACAGTGTACAGTATATAAAACTTATTTTCCTTTTTCTTATTTTTCACAGCCTACCTTTTCTTCTTTTCTTTTGAGATTAGTTAGAAATTTTTTCAACCCAAGAGCATATTTCATATTGTCATTAATATTGTTTTAAGATTTGTTAAGCTATAGAATTAATGCAGGAATCCTATATGAAAATTGGCTTATATATCTATAAATGGTACTCTCTAAATACCATCACTCTCAAAGATAAAACTAACTTTTGACGATTCTGCTATCCTTGAGCTGTATTCCGTTGATTTGGAGAATCAATTCGTCACAAAAATCTACTATATGAAAATTGGCATATATATCTATAAATTGTACTCTCTAAATGCCATCCCTCTCAAAGATAAAATTAACTTTTGACGATTCTGCAATCCTTGAGCTGTATTTCATTAATTTAGAGAATCAATTCGTTACACAAAAATCGCGCGATTTGTGACGAAACTCGAAATCTCATTGTAGTGTATTGAGCAGAAGATTGTTTACTGGAATGACGAAACTAAAATGAAGACTATCAAAAATAAAGTGACGATCTGAGCTTGCCGTCCAGTGTGATGGTGACATTCTTCCACCGTTTGATTGATATACATTAGGGTGACATTCGTCCACCTATAAGCTGCCCGAGATAAATTTATTGTTAGAAATATTAAATACACTTAATACAGCTAGTTTTATTTATTTTTTATTTTGAAGTGACACTTTGACGGAATTTCTGCTCGGAGCATATTCCAAAAAGTTTCGTCAAAAACAAAAAAAGTTTCATGATATTTAAGTATCCATTTTCTTAGTGAATGATACGAGGTACAACTTCACTTAAGTCATCGGCAATATTTCTTTCAATGATATATTAAAGCTCTAAAAATAGCTCTGACTTACACACATGTATGATTAAATTTTGTAAAACTGAATGAAAAAAGTGATATTCTATTTTTTTTCTTATCCTTCACCATAAATGACACATTTTTTTCTTATCTAATCATGAGAGTGCCTTTCCTTGGGGCACGAATTTAATCTTCAAAAATACTTCAAACCTTGATAAAGTTTGCCGCTTTTTATGCCTTTTCTTCAAATCATATCTACCATTAAAAAGTTAGAAAAAAAAAGGAGCAACTTCCATGCTTTTATATAAAAAATGTGTTCTTTTTGTGATAACTGAATCCAGAATTTAACCTGAAATTTCATTTTTTTATACCTCATGTCTTTCTAATTCTTTTATCAAACCATGTCGCAAAGTTGGTATGTTTTCTTTCTCAATCTCTAGCATCTTTTTTCGGATCTGTGTTTTGTTATTTTTCAAAACCCAAAGTAATTCTTTTTGCCCTTTATCGAAGAATTTGAAGCAACATATTTTTTCTTATTTTTGCAATTATTTACTATTTCTTTCATGCTTTATTTATTTTATTTTTAAACGCCTAAAAACATTTCTGAAACTTGAATTCAATTTTCAAAAGCAATCGATGTTTAATCAGAGTGTTAACGTATAAAATATATTTAATTAACTATTGAATTAATTTTGTTATTCAATAATAATTAATATTTTAATTATTTTCATAAGAATATCATTTATATTATGTAGTACATACCATGTAATATGATACACACATATAAGCGCAAAGATTTTTATCCAATGTTCCGATTCGCATTTTAACCGAGAATGTTGAGGTTCTAGTTAATTGCATCTATTTTTAATAAATGATTAACGTAACTAAACCATACACATATTATTACTATTTTTACCAAATGGAAAATTGCCAAAATTTTTGTTAAAAATTATCTTACTGTACTACAAATTTATGATGTAAGGAAGAGACTCGCCCTTCGTCTCTCATTGGTCACCTACCTCTACAATTGCTACAAAATCATTATTATTTTTTTTAAAATTACAGATTGAAACATCAAAATTAAAAATTATTCAAATAAAAGATTTTTCTCCTGTTTTCATGCAGATTTTTCAACAGACTTTTGCACTGTTTTTTGTCGGAGTAAAATTAAAACTTAATGATATTGGTCGACAATGATTAATCCATTTATTAATTTGTTTTAACACTAAGAAAAATGTGTGGTTAAAAATATCGCAATAATATTGTAAAATTTTCCGTGTTTCTGGATCTACCAGAATATCAGAAAGCCTCGTAATTTTTGCCGAAGCTCTATGGTAATGACTTTCGTTATTTTAATTTACTTTAATGATAAGACAATATGGTTTTATTACATTGCTGTTTGGTAATAAATGTGGTAATTTTATCATAATGCCTTTGAGTGTAGCATAAGAATGATTTATTCGGTTAAGTTTTCTTTTAAGTGTTGCACTTTTTATAAAATGTGTGGTAATAAGAACTATGATTTTAAGAACTGGAATTTCTAGTGAGCCGCTGCCATATAAATGAAAAAATTACCAAATGGATGGTTTAAATACCATATCTTTTGGTTTTGTTACCAGAATTATGGCTTTCTTTACAAGAAAGGTCATTATCATACAAATATGCAATTTCACCAGAATACTTTTGATCGTGTAAAATTTAGATTCAGGTAATTAAATAAATTCATAATTTTAACTTTCCATAAAGAGAATATTTATTAATAGCATGAAAAAATAATGCTTAAAAATGCTTTAACAATTTTTTTAACTTTAACTGTTTGCATTGACTGGACGGGCGTAGTTTAAATAAAGCTATTTATAAAAGTTAATGTAACCTATTTATTGTTAAACTATAAAAATTACCTATTTCGTATTTTAAAACTGCTAATAAGTGGTACATCGTATTAAATATAATATTGAATAATACAGTAATCTCGTATTATAGAATTGCTTTATACTAAAAGAACTCCAATTTTAAATTTAAACCTTTAACTTGGAATTATAATCCCAATAAAAACATATATATTGCTGATAATAAGGTTAAGTAAGGATGGTTAGTAAATATTTCTGACAAATAGTTTTAAATGTGAGACACATTGCTTACAGGCTTAAAATAGCTTTGCAGCTATCGCACTTTCATGTTATCTTGTCGATTATTAATGTCAAACAAGAAAATCTATTTAGAAATAGTAGAAATTTAAATATAATCTCATTTTTTGAATGCAATAAATTATGTTTGTAATTTGTCAAGTTCTGCAAGTCAAATACATATTAAAATTAATTCGAAAGACACTAAAATGACTTTTTCACGATGTTGGGGAAAATGGCCTACGTAATACGTAATAATACGAAAGTACCTAACTTTATGAGTTATAAGCCGATATCAACCAAACATCAGGATTTTCTGCCCTAATTAAGTATCCTCATATCTGATTTCCCAGTCAATAACAGCTCACTGATTGTAATAATAAGTGGTTTTTGACCATTTCCTTTTATAATGTATCAAGAAATATTGATTTTCTACCTTTTGCATCGATTTATAGTATTCTATTAATTAACCTAAATACCATTAAAATATCACTATATAATTTACTGTTAAAAATAAATTCCGACTTATAATTTATTCTTACAATTAAATTACTAGTCATTAATATGTTTATTATATCGTTATTTCATACCTTAACGAAAAACTCTTCAGTCATGAAATTGTCAAAGTAAAAATTTTTGAATAATAACTAGTTAATAGTACAATTTGGAACCTTATTGAGTATAGACAGCAACAAAACTGTTATTTTTGAAAATTACTTAATTCCTTGTTTTATTATAACGAAATTTTTCACTGTTGCAATAAGAAAGTTCCCAAATCAGTATCAACACTTTCTTTTAATTCATTTGCTTGATAAATAATCAATATGATGTAATATGAATTAAAATCTAACTAATACTTGTATATGTTTAATTCAATGCATGAATTTTAAAACAGAACTCTAAAATAAGGAATATATTACACGAACCATGAACAATATACTATAGTAATGTTTAAAAAAAAATAAACAACTCATTAGCACAAAATTCTTTATATTTTATAAATAAAATGCCTGCAAGGAAGATTTAAGATTTTTAAAAATGGTTTGTGCCTGCTATCGTTTGAAGACTTTTCCGATTAATCAATATATCGGCTACCTGTCTCGCATGAATAGCGCAATCGATGTACTTATGTGAGCAGATTTTTTTTAACTATCTCCCTCTCGTTAATGACTATGTCCGACATCCAATTTGGGATAATTTTTAACAAGGAGGAAGACCAACTTGTTGATTAAACTCATTAAACTAGAAAATGTCGTTTTTAATGAAACTGAGAAAATTTAAGTCCAGATTTTGAGATTAATTTGTTGTTACATTTTCAAGTAATTTAAAAATGAATCAAGTTAAGCACGTTGAGGAGTAAAAATTGTTAAAATTTTCAGCTTGAATGACGTTAAAAATAATTGCATTTAATTTAATTTTAAAATAAATGCATTTTATAATAGGGAATTAAACGCGAAAAATAGAATTGCAGCAATAATTTTCAAATTTCTTTAGTTTTTGCAGACAACATTGAACACTAAATGCAACTAAATCATATTGCATTTTTTATTTTAAACTGAATTGAAATTAATTAATTAATTAATTATTTTGAAAGTACGAAACACCATTGTTTTGACTAATAATTTATTGCTAAAGCATTTTGCTTTAATAAACACAAAAAGGATCTAATCCGCATTATAAAATATTTTCGAGAAAAGTACCGGTAATCTGGTCCCTCCTCTATCACATTTTCTCTACATGTTACAGTAAAATTAATCTTCGCAATGAAATTTTTTACAGTCATTTTTATAGTAATATTTATTTAATTACAGTGATTCAATGAGTATTACTGTAAAAATTACACTAGTTGTTCTGTTCCGTAAAACTTTACAATAAAAAGGAATTTTACAGTAAAAAGCTCTGGCAACATAAGTATCAGTGCTTTTTATCGTGATTTTACGAAAAATACTTTTTGCAGTTTATCCCTTCACACCGTCTGCTGCAGGATGCACACTTGTTGCCTTCCATCCTCAAATCCAGTCAGCCTGGTGTTCTTAACGCAGGTTTGAAAAAAAAAACACACGTTTCTTGATTGAAAACCAGCTTTGTTGCTTGTTTCTGTAAAACAAAATTATTAAATAACATGTTAATTCTCAAATTAAAAGTAATTTAACCATTGAAATTTTTCTCACTGAAATCTTTTTAACTATTGATTAAACTTTTGATGAAGCTTACAAATAAAAATATTCACGCTTGCTCATAAACATTTAATACATATATGCTTATTAATAGTGTATATATGTGAATATATATATGTGAATATATATATGTGAATATATATATATATATATATATATATATATATATATATATATATATATATATATATATATATATATATATATATATATATATATATATATATATATATATATATATTATAATTAAAAAATTATGTGAATTAAAAATGCTAAGAAGTATACAATTTATGAAAGTTTGCTTATTTGCTTAGTTTATACTGAACAAAGAATTCTACAGTTTTGAAGTTATAAAATGAATTTATAAAATAAAAACAAAACTGAAGCATTAGAGTTTGCTAATTTTTCTCTTAAATTACTGCCATTCTAGTTTAAACTAAAAATACATCTTCCCAAATGACGACTCTCAGTACCGACTAAAAATTTTGTATTTTAAACATGAGTTCTATATTCAAAAAATTAAATTCTCGTTATTCAAACACAAACAATGAACTTATTATAGTTTATAACAACTAACAAAGGAAGCTTCTGTACTCAAATTTTTAAATTTTAATGCTCCACCAAAACTGTTGCTCATTAAATATTCTTTTTTTTTATCTTAATTTAAGAGCAGTTTTCGTAGAAACGTTCGAAACATTAAATTTTACTACAAAGGGAATTACAGAATTGTTGGTATTTTAATTAAGTAAACTACATATTGGTGTTCAATATATTTTTAATGCACAAAATGTAATTTTACTTTTTTTCTCGTGATATCTTATCCATCTACTAGTTCGGCATTTAGATAATTGAATTCTTTCGTATGAGACGATATTTGAAGACTTAGAACAGCTGCGTCATATGGATTTATTTGATTTATTCATTTATCTATTTATTTCCCTGGAGAGTTAGACGTGATTACAATAATTTAAATGGAAATAATTGAAGAATTGTACATTGCGTCTTCAATAATTCAAATTTACTTCTTTACTTGAAATTACTACCATGAACATTTATACATTTTTTGAAATAGGTAAAAAATTATCATTAAGATAACGCCTTGATTTTGTAAATAATTTAGAGTAAATAAGAAAAAAACTATAATTTCTTAGCTAAGAAAATGTTTCAAATGAAAATCCTCGGATTAATTTAAATACACGTGTTCATTAAATCTAAACCCTTTTAAGTAACATAAAGAGATTTTTTTAGTTTTAAATTATTATATTTTGAGAAAAACAAAGCTCTTAAAAAGCGCAGTAATTATATATACTTATTGAGATTCAAGAATATCGATTAATTTGCAAACGCTTTTAAGAAATTAAAAACATTTTGACGATTGGCACCATCTAAGATTTTACAATTTTTAAAATTTTAATAATTACGAAGTTAACAAATAAGTAGTATCGATTTTTTACTGCACTGTAAAAAATTCCGGATTTAGTTATGGTGTAACATGACATGTAAGGTAACATGACTTTATGCATCATCCCTAAAATTCACTTTCCGTAAAACCCATTTTTATTCAAATATTACACCGTCTTGTTTTACAGTAACATTTATATAATTAGAGAGTTTCTATGATTTTACAATAATTAGTGCAGTACAAATTACAGTATATCAATTTTTTTTATTCTGTACCGAGTTCCAGTAAAAATAGATTTTATGGTAAAAAGTACATCCAACCTGAGTTCCGGTATTTTTTTACCCTATTTTCATCCAAATTTTTTTAAATTTATTTCTTTTTACACAATATTTACTTGTGTTAAACATTTTGATATTTTTAATGATTTTGTAAGACATGCAAATTAAAAAAAAATTGAAACAATGCTGAAATGAGATGAATAAATTAGATAACAATATTAAAAACAAGACAGTATCGAAGTACAGACTGGAGTATTAAATTGAATGCTCATCTTCACTCTATTAGTCAAGATTAAAAAGTACTAATTATGAAATATTATTATTTAGAGAAGAGACCGCATCTTTAAAAAGCACATAATATAAGAGTAAAGCTTATGATTTATGGCTTGTGGCAGTATTATGGTGTTTCAAATAGCTACATTGTGAAACAAAATATTCAACTATTGTTGCATAGAGCGGCACACAGCTGAATAGAAACCTTTTAACTATAAAATTACGGGACATGACACAACACAATTTAAACATAAGTCGAAATTTTGATTTAAACTGGTGGGATAGAAACTGTAGGTGGACAGAGAATTTGCGGTTGTAAAAAATAAATACCCGAGTTTCAAGTTTATTGCAATAATAATTATCCAATTATACCAATTGAGATTCGAGCACTTTTTTTAAAAATAATGTATACAAAAGTATATATATATATATATATATATATATATATATATATATATATATATATATATATATATATATATATATATATATATATATATATATATATATATATATATATATATATATATATATATATATATATATACATAATATATATATATATAATATATATATAATATATATATATATATATATATATATATATATATATATATATATATATAATATATATATATATAATATATATATATATATATATATATATATATATATACATAATATATATAATATATATATATAATTATCAATGAAAAATAATCAATTTTATTGATAAGCTAATTAAGACAATAACACATGTATCAACTAAAATGAGCTTCAAATATTATTAATAAACTAAAAAACTTTCCTTAAAAATACACTTTTATTACTATATTATTACTGTACTTACACTTTTATTACTATATCATTTTCTATGAACATTCTTAAAAAAATAATAATTTTTCCTAGCAAACAGATAAATCAAATGTATTTTTTTAGAAGGGCATATTTTTTTAAAAAAAAAATTATTTTTACAGTGTTTACAGTTTAGTACAATCGAACCTATAGAGAACTCGATTTATATATAAACAATTGGAGAACAGCATCAAGTGTAACATTTGAATTTTCTGCAGAAAAATATATTATTTTTCAATGCATGAATAATTGATATTAAAAGTATTATGCTGCTGCTTTGCTAATTTCAATAAAAATGCAATATTATTTTTTCAACAACTCTTCAATATCTGAAACAAATTTGTGCCTGGTTGTAAATTTTAGCATTTTCTGTAGAAAATATTTTTCAAAAGTCTAAGAAAATAACTTAAGTTTCCCTCTAACACTTGATGGAATTTCATGCAAATTGAGTTGACCTCTCTACTGTCATTCAATTTGAGACATACTGCTTCGAGGTATCCGTGTTTAAGACTAAGCGTTATTATTGAAGGTTTGTACAGAGTACAGAGCACTTTAAGCAAACTCACTTGCTAATTTAACGTCAAAATAGATTGGGAGGGAATAATCGGAAAATCTTGTTTGAAGAGAATGTTTAATGACCTTCGGAAAATATTCAACTTTCTAGATGTAAGAAAATGTTATGGTCGTTTGTAGTAATAGATCTTAAGTTTATATTATCAAATAATTTGAGAAATTATTTCTCCATGCTTTTTTGATATTTTAAACGCTCTAAAAGAGTGAATTTCATTATAGTATCTCTTAACATCATCTTCAACTGAGCACTTTACATGTCATCATTAAATAATGTGAGTTTCTAAAGATTTCTGATTTCTTAAAGTTTCCAAAAGGCATGTATTTAATTTATTTAATGTGGCAATTTGAAATTATAGTCATACCAGTAAGAAATTTATATATAAATAGTAAATTACTTAAGTTTTTAATGGTTTCCTATGTGAAGAAAAAATTAGGGTACGGTATGATATTGATAATTCTATTAAACATAAGACATAATTCTGGTAATAAAAACCAAAATATATAATATTTTTCAACTATTCACTCCATTTTCCATTCATATGGTAAGTGCTTACTGAAAGTTCTGATTTTTCAAGATTCTTATTACCACATTTCCATACTGCACACTAGTACACACTATTTCGACAAACTAGTACACACTATTTCTACACACTAGTACACACCATTTCTACACACTAGAACACACTATTTCTAACCACTAGTGCACTCTATTTCTACACATTAATTCTTATTTCCACATTTTTAATAAAACATACAAAACTGAAAAGTAATTTTAACCGAATAAATGGTTTTTATACCAAGCTCTAAGATATCATGATAAAATTTCTAAATTTAACCACATTTACCAACTTTCATCATCTATTATAAAACCATACTTGTTAATTTTACCAAAACCATTAGCAAAGTGCTTTGGTAAAAGCTATCGAGCATTTTGGTGTATTCATGGAGCTAGAAGCACGGTAAATATTATCATTCTCAGTGCATATTTTTAGCGTTATAAAAGAGATCTTTTTCAACTTCCGTTAATATATCATGTAACATATATATTCATTCAAATGATAAAAATACGTCATTTCTCAATCAAAAACCAGTAGCCAAGTGAGTAAAACTCACCGTCTGTATATTACCATAAACATTTAATTACCAAAAACTTCCACCGTTTGATCATTGATAATACAAATAATGCTGGGAGTATATGTATTGACATGGTCTTCCAATAAGCACTTCATATATTAATAGATGATGTTGACAGTAAGTGGAAGTTTTAATTGATACTTTCTGAGATTTATCCTTCAGTTATTGCAACTTTAAAATTTATGCCAAGTAAGGAATGCAGTTATTTTTCAAAGTACTTTAGAAGTACCGCTTTACTGAAAATGTAATGTTTCATTAAGACTTCAAATTAATTTTCAAACAATTATTTTTTAAAAAAAAGACTTCAGATGCATCTTTGAAGAGTTATTAATTTCTTGAATGGCAAACTTCTTCGCATATACTGAAAGAGGTAAATAACACCAGAACTCAAATATAGCGGCGATATTAAAACTCTTTTACTTCATCACGCACAATCCTTTATGCATGCTATTCTCTCCTGTGAATATATTACGAACGAAAAACGAGCATGGCGCTCTCGAAGACATTTCTTCATTCGTATTCTAATCTCAGTGAATTTCAGCTGCAGAAAAAGATTAGATGATCCTGATGCGAACTTATTAAAACGAAACTGATTTGCATATTTCTATGTAATCTTGCACCATTTTTAAGTCGATAGGAGTTTCCAGTTACCGTCTCGCTTGTATCATTTTACGCACTGGTTCCTTTTCCAATCGTCTTTTGGAATCTTAATCCAAAAATAAATATCTCTCCTGAATGGGAAATATTGACAAAACGTGTCGAGAGTCTTATATTTTTTTCGTCATTTTAAATTAAAATCTTCGTTCGGAAAAATTTATTAGTTTTTATGGAAGATTATTGTTTTGAAAGTGACTCATATTCTATGTCTTTTACTTGTTTATTTTATTTATTTATTTTTAGAATTTATTGAGCATGATTCTTTTCCCACGCTAAAGTCAGCTATAGTCATCTCTTAGTAGCATTAATAATAATAATGATGATAACATATATGGGTCATTTTCATTAGTTGGGTGCCACTCCGTCTGAAAAGTATTTAGAATTTCTGAGAAATTTTAAATGATTTTTTCGTGTGCAATACTTATTATTAGACAGTTTTCAGTACAGGAAGCACAATGTTTTAAGTTTCGAATAAGGAAAAAAATAGTATTTTAAGGGAATTAAATAAAGGAAAACTGAAAATACAGCTGTCCAAAACATGAACACTAAAATGTTATTGCATGGTGTACAGTCCGATAACTCAGCTTTCCACTCTGTAGTTTTTTGCAGCTGCATAAAATTGTCAAAATTGAATTCTGATAGGATTACAATAAATAAAAAGTAAACTTTTAATTTTGTAATTAATAAAACTGTCCAGGAAATTAATCTAATAGTTGTTACCATGCACATACTTTTATAACTATACGATCAGAATTCTCTAATGGTAACACTTATATGCCAATGAAAAATTTGTTAGTATGTTATCAAGATATAGCGCTTTGAATGTTCTTTTTATTTGAAAGGAGCAGAAGCCTTTTCACAGCAAGCATTTTATTGCTTTGGTATGTCTATTACCTAAATTAACTGCATAACATAAACTTATTTTGTAGATCTTTCAGCAATATAATTTAGTTTAGAGAGATTTTATTCTAATTCAAATAGAACATTAATATTTGATAGAATTATTCAGCCAAAAGAATATTTTTTTCTTTAAAAATGTCACGTTCTTACTGTTCATGTCTGCTACCATATTTAGAAACAGACGTGACGTATTTGGCAATAGACACTCGATTCGTTACAATGTTGAACTTTTGAAGAGATTATCATTTTTCAGAACAAAACTTAATGAGAATATGGAATATTCAGATTATTAATTGCTAATAAAAGTTCTCTTTTTCGAAACTTTT
The DNA here is from genome assembly GCF_982258835.1 of Parasteatoda tepidariorum. NCBI lineage: Eukaryota > Metazoa > Arthropoda > Arachnida > Araneae > Theridiidae > Parasteatoda > Parasteatoda tepidariorum. Next base: position 44,777,117 of record NC_141756.1, read on the forward strand.
TCGTATAATTTCACGTACACTTGCGACAATTATAATGTTATTTTATATATCTTCTGTTAAGGTTTCTTAATAAATTTTCAAAAACGCATGAGTTTTTTTTTAAATCTTAGTTTAAAAACAAGCAAAACGCTCGAAAGACATTGCTATCTTTATGAAATATAATTTTTATAAATGTTAAATGCTATTAAGCTTTGCTATAATGAAGCTATAATGAAGCAAAATCTTAAGATTAAGCGGGAATCGGTGACCCAATTCTTTCTACAAAAAGATATTTAGAAGGGCAGCAGTAGGTTTAAAAAAAGAGACTATCATGCTTAGCACGATGAAAAATCAATATAGATATCATTAGGACAATTTAAAAAAAAATATTTATAAAGTGAAAGTAAAGAAAAACGTTTCTGTGAAAGTTTCATACAGTGCGTTTATTAAACTTCGTCCTTTTTATACATGTGTTCCAACAAGCAGCAGGTAAAATATATGTTACATACAAATTTTAATGAAGTCATTGATAAAATAAAACGGCAATGTTGGTCAAATAAATTTAATGCGCAACAGGAAACTATTATACTAAAAGGAAAATCATTATTATTCATGTTGTATCGTCAGAAATAATGAAGGCCAGCATTTCAGAACTGATAACAAAAATCAACACTGATCTGAGTAGATTTAAAAAAAGCACAGTTTCAATCTTATATCATGCATACTAAAATTGTCAAGAAAACTTTTAGCAAAATAAATCAATGATTCACATCGACTTCTCAGAATATTATGTTTGCAAACTTGCAACAGAATTTCAAGTATATCATTTTGGAGGTTGAAGAAAACAAGCTACTTTACACACTAGAATTTTATATTAAAAGAGAGAGAAGTCAGTTTTTTCACACAATTTCAAAGTATGAAGATGATCATTAGCTTGCTGTAATTTGGCCTAGCTTCAACCAACATTAGATCAGCTTAAGAAAAGTCTACCTAACATAACAATTTTGGATAATCTCTTTTTTTTCTATTTTAAACAAGTTCATATTTTATTTTTTTTACTTTATTTTATAACCGTCGTTGAACAGCCGACCCAATTTCATGGGCTTACGACTACTTACGTTCAACTCTGTTGCCGTGTAATTTTGAACCAATCCAGAAGACAAGGAAACTCCTGGATCAGTACCCCCAGAGGTATTAATTTATTGTGGGAACATGGAGGACTTTGAGATTCGACAGATTTAACGTGCATCAGTCACCATTTACTACACTGGGAGTCTTCGGCCGGCGAGGATCGAACCCACGATCTCTTGGATATGGGCCCAGCGCCCTACCGACCAGGCTATCCCGGTCCAAACAAGTCCATAGCAGAGAACAATTTTATGCATGAATAGTGGTCATTTTTACGAGAGAGGGGTGATGGCTAAAGAGCTACTGATTGAGTTCGAGCAGCCGCTAAGCGATCAGGGAACCAAGACGTGCTATTTGGTATAGATATACCTGATGCAAAAAACACTGTTCACTATCATTTTGCAGCAATAATTTCCATGAAAACACTGAATTACTGCTATAAAATAAATATTATTGTAAAAATTCCGGTATATTGTTTTACGGTAATATAGATTCAACGGATGAGGCACCAAAATTAGCGGTATTTTGGACCATAATTTGATAGAAAATTTTTCACAGTGTATATGGTGTATAGAAACTGGCATTCAGGTCAATTTAATTTAACTATCAAAGTTATGCCCTAAGTTTGTGTCAGGACAAAGTAAAATTGCTATGGTGAACACAAATTTTTTATTTTGCATCATTACACCTTCACTTTTTACAAAATGTGAAGTAAACATTCGCTTACAATTCAAAAATTCTCAGTTGCTAGACTAAATTCTTTCTATATTCCGAGGATATAAAATTCAAGTATATCGAAAATATCAAACTTATTTTTTGAAAAAATAAGTTTTTTATCCTTATCAAAATATCGTTGCTTAAGTTATTTTTACTTTAATTTTTTATTATAGGATCTTATGTCATGGAGACAAAAAAGGGAACAAAAAAATATGCAGACAAGTTATTAAAGGAAAACAAGTTAGATCCAATTTTCTTTGAACTTTTTTGTCATGTCTTTTAGAACGATTTTAATTTTCTTATGTACTTTTTGAAGAATAATCTACCTCGAGTATTTTTTAAAATAAAAAAACTATCACAATTTAATTTTGTTTAGAAAAGAAGACAGGATCCTAATTAATATTCATGTAGACATCTCAAAAGCCATTCTCTGATACCTATAACGTAATTTTTTTAAACAGCCTCCGAAACAAGCTGCATTCATAGTGATTTAAAAAAATTTTGATTAAATTTATCTTTGAAAGTATGAGTTTTATAAATAAAAACAATTTTTAAACACTTACCTGAATGGAAAGTACTAATGGAAATAAGTCTTCAGGCGAATAGAAAACAGAAATTTTTAAAGTAAAATAGCGTTAGCTAAGGGGAGAGAGCGGTCGCTTCTCAATGAAGAAAACCACGTTTGAATCACACCTGTGGTTGATTGACTCGAATTCGCTCCCGGCTCGCTCCGACTACAATGCTAACACAAAACATCCTCAGTTGTAGGTGATTCCTTTGTTAGAATCCCCTTGACTATGGACTAATCCTTGGAGGTTTTCGAGGTTTTCCTCTCCACGTAATGCAAATGCAGATTAGTTCCATCAAACTAGTTTGCCCCATTGCTTGATCAAAGATTTCCCTTGTCTTCTGTGTTGGGCTTAAAATTACAAATCTGAGGAGTTGAGCATTGATGGATTTTAACTATGAATTGGACTCAGTTGTTCAACCCCGGTTATAAAATAAAACTTTTAAAGTTACATTACGGGTCTTAAAATTTTGATATCTCATCAGGAAAAAAAATTAGTGTCTCTAATAGTTAATTTGAAACTCACACTTCCTAAAAAGTTGATGTTATTCATATTTTGATATATATATATATATATTTTATTTCATATTTTTGTTGTTCATATTTCATCATTTTGATATATCACGTTTTTTATCCAGTGAAATTATGATTCCATTTATTCAGCAAAAGTAAGGTATATCATCACTAAATAATTAAAGATACTATCATACTCGTGTTTTTGTGTTATTTATAGTTTTAATATTTTCATTCGAACTTATGTTCTTGAAAAATTAAGCTGTACTCAAATAATCGTACAAACAAATAAAGAAAAAGAAAAACACATGGTACGTTAAAATTCCTTTAAACATGTTTTCCATGCTTTTAAAAAGATCTAAAACTTGATAATATATTTTCTAAAAGAATAAGTCACTACAAGTCGTAGGAAAAGCTACCAATGTGTAATCTTGTGGAAAGTAAAAAGACAGGATCTTCATCAATATTCTTGCAGAACTCTCGAAAACTACTCTCAGTTGCCCATAACGCAATTTTTTCTTATACTGTCTCCGGAACAAGATAGCTGCTCTCGTGCCTTTGACGAGAAGTTTGGTTTAATGGACTTTCATTTCTTTCCCCCTCCTTGTCTTCTTCTATCTTTAAAGTTAGTCTCAGTATTTCTTGTTCAAGTCGTTAGGGCTGAACGTGAACTGTGTACCAGATATTGACTAAAACAGATGTCCGTCTTTGTTGAAACAAAGCACACTGACAAATTTTGAAAATTGTATGGTAGGATTTTTTATTGCTTTTTAAAATTTAGTTCCCTCTGAGAGTACAGTTTTCTTAATGATATTAGTAGCACTGTAAGGAAAGATATTTAGAAAGTATGCAGATTTTAAATCGTTCTAATAACAGAATGAACAAACTGAGTGTTAGTAAAAAAACTAGAGTCTGTTTTACTATCAGATATGAAAATTAAAAAGAAAAATCATGGAAATTATTTGTTTACCTTTCTTGTTCCAAATGTTTGGAAGAACGTGGGTTACTTTTATTTAAAAAATATGTCATGAATATATTAATTTTTTATCGGTGTAAACAAGAATCAGAGAAATTTGTGTAAAACTGTGAAGAGGAGAAAAAAATACATCTTTTAAAGAACCTTGGTTGTTGAAAAAAGGACGGACGAATATTTACAGCTGGCGCAGCACACAAACATCCAAGGACAAACCGCGTTGTTTACACATTATTAACAAATGTCTGTGGTCAAAATGAATCATATCGCTTTACTTTTTTGAATCATATAACTGCCCCTGGATAGAAAATAATAACTGATAAAAGAAACAAAAGTGTCTGCAATACTGTGTCACGTCAGGTCTGAATGAATTTCTATATCACCGAAGCAATCCATTATCTTTTTGACACCAGCATTCCAGTAAATATTCTAAAGTTTTTTAATAAAGCAAAGCAAATTACCGGTTTCAATTCATTTAAAACATCTATTTATAATTTTTGAGATAAAATAAGGTATAAAGTACTGTTTAATCATCGTATTTAGTAATGTGTATCAGTTAAATATCTCTTTTTTTGTGCGTATCGAAGTAATATTTATGGAAAATAAAATATTTTGAATACTGCTTTCAATTAAGTACCCTATATATTTTTTTAATAAAATGATAAAAAGTGGAAGAAAACAGATTCTTATTTATTCATATTTGCCTTTCCAACCAACATTTTATCATTCAATACTGTGATACAATTCAATTTACACCACTAATTTTCACAAGGATACACTTTAACACTGATATAATATCACTGATAACTGATTAGCATTATTTAAGGAATTAATTACACCATGCTTGTTGAGCAAAAAGATAGGTAGGTGCCTGTTGACACTGGTATTACAATACTAGATTCCGTTTCGTATGATTCAGACCAGCATTTTGTGGAAGAAAATGGCGGTTTTAAGCTGATTGTGTTCTAATAATATCCTGCTGTAACGGTAACCCGAATATTACGTATAGACAGATGGTTATACTGAAGTAAAATACGGGTATTCAAAAAGGACAATTGACTGTTGGAGCGGCATTCTAACCTCCAGGTTGCTGTTTGTTTTGGCTTCCCCGACAAATTATACAGACGACACATTACTTGACAGATTACTCCCGACGCCTTGAACGCGTCACCATCATAGTCGGTCGGGGTGGCATACTTTATGGCTTTCACGAGAACTGCTTTAGACATCAGACTCACGTGGTAGTGATCACTAGGATCATGAAGATAAGTCGTTTTAAATAGGAGTGTACGCTGACCTAAAATATCCGCAGCTGAAGGCAGATCATGTGTTAGAGTTTCCTTGCCGTCAAGTTAACCATGGGTGACTTTTATCTGCATATAATGCAAATGCGGAGTAGTCCCATCAAAAAGACCTTTACAGAGGAAAATTTCTCCCAATAATTGATTCAAGAGTTCCCTTGTCTTCTGGATTGGGATCAAAATTACATGACTACGGAGTTGAAAATTAGTAGTAGTAATCTCAGAAATTGGGTTGGTTGTTCAACGGCGGATTAGAAAAATAGGGGTGTGAAATTCAATTTTTCATTTTGTTAATTTGAGAGAATCACATCATGTTCATTTCTCCCCATTAGAAAGAGCTTTATTCTTATTTTCATAGCTGCAGACGACCTCTGACTTTCAGTCGGGAATTCTCGTGAAAGTTGAACTGTAGGTGACGACCAGGTTGCTGCTGTAAGGGTTTTGACTTTTGGAGAAAAAGGATTTTAACATGTTATTTCAAACAGTTGAAGGTTACATTTATGACCAAATCTTAAGTAAGCTTTGATTTTATTTTAATTTACTGTAGAAAGCATACCAATTACAAAGTATAACTGTTGTGTTAGTAAGGCACAAGGGAACAAATAAAATAATTGAACCACTTGAATTAGTTTTCGCTTGCCTAACAATAAAAATGCTTGTTTTTGCTAAAAATACACAATATAAATTAAGTATTGTTATATTTAGAATGGACTTAAAAATTCCACATATGTATTTATAATTAATAAAATACATTTTTGTAATAATTGGGATTACAAAAGTATTTATTTAAAGGACAATTTATATAAAAGAAAGAGATTTCTCCCCTATTAAAATCCATTATCTGAAAAAAATAAATAATTTTTTCTTGTTTTGGGATAATCTTTCAGCTATTTTAAGAAAATTTATTCTATTAGTTAATTGACCAAATAATAATAATGAATCATCTAATAATAATAATGAGTTAACTGACTTTGAAGATCAAGATGCATTCGATACATATTGTGAAATCGCAAAGTAACAGAAACTGTCACTTTGGCTTAAAATGACCAAATTATTATATAAATAATAAAAAAAATATCTATAAATAATTGTATAGAACTATGTTAGCCTAAAGGAATTTTGAATATGCTTATAATTTTTTCGTCAACTCACTGAAACAGTTAAAGATGTTTACATACACGAAAAGTGACATTATTAATAAGACCAGATTTTTGATACACTCCAAACTTAAATATTGGGTCCATTTTTCTCTGGTTCCGTATTTTTAAGGAGTAAAAAAATCCGAACGTATTATAAGCTAACGTAACGTTTTTCAGAAGAATTGATTTAATTTTTATAATGGAAACTTATTTAATAACTTCAATTATCATATGTATTAAATAATTATCATATTTGAAGTCAATCCTTCAAACTATTGTGTACTAGTACGTAAAACTAATTCTTCTGGTTCTCCTTTATTTCCGTTTATTTTCCTTATATTTAAGGAGAAAATTTATAGATTTTATTTTAAGAAATTGCATTATCTTCTTCCAACATAGTTACTTTTATTTTTAAAAAACTCTTTTCTCAACATTCTTTTATCTTTTACTATCTAGAGTTCAGAATTTATTGAATTATACGTAAAAATATTTCGGTTACTCAAATAAAAGCATTGTTTTGAAAATTATAAACTCCATAAAATGTGATGTGGAACGAATCATCCAGTTTTTAGAAGCTTCCAAGATGAAATATTCATAAAGAAGAAAAATTCAATATCTTCTCAAAAAATATAAAACCTTCGACCGTATAATGCGTTCAAAAGATTCAGGGCACATCCGCCTTTCGTAATCATGCTCTTGCTGAGAAAAATTTGATAGGCACATAAACCGTGTTTCCTTTACTAAATCCAATGTTCACAGAAAGGAATTGAAGGAACATGTTTGCAATTCTTATTACACGCTATTCCTTAAATCATCTAACAGATTTCTTTATCACGATTTAACTCACATTTAAAGCAAATACAAAGTTTGGATCATAAATTGTTACTACTCAAAGTTATAAATCAAAATTGAAGTATACATATACTTAATTTCTCTGTCATGATTTTTAAATTTCAACTTGAGGAAAATAACTTTAAGTATCTTTGCCTAAACGCTATTTTAAGCATATAATCAAGACTCCCGAAGACGTTTAAACAGTTCCTTTCATCTTAATATGCACAACGTCTTTAGTTAGTTTCAAAAGAGTAGATAGTTTAATTTGCACATTTATTTATTTTTTGATGATACCTGGGAAATAATAAGCCTACGCTTAAATATGATCACTCATTCAATTTTTTTTTCATTAATTGCAGAGAACGTGAAAACTGGTAAACATATAAACCAAACAAAGTAATAATTAACCTATAAAAATTTGCTCACTGTCATAGCCGACTTCTTGCCTTTCAGTACTTTTCAACCAAGTCCGCCGAAGAGCTGTGCAATAAGATATACGGTGACTGTCTCCAAAAAGGGTACAATAGGGGTCAACAAGGCACCAGTTTTAAAAGGTATTCAGACAAGTTTTGTCGAATTCAGCCAAGTTTTGCGTCTAAAAATCGCAACTGTTTCATGCTGGAGATAATTAGGTATATTAGTTAGCTCCAGAAATGGCCATGTTATGTAAGTAGCTGTGATCCTCAATTCCAACTGATGTCCAGAAAAAAAATCTTGACCAGACAATTTATTATACAAAATCGGACAATATTTCAAGTTAATTGTAAAGCATTACCTATCCTTATAGTAGCGTATTTTGTTGTTTATTGCAACTTAAGCCAACGCGACTCGGGATCCACCGAAGAACAGTGATCATATCTACTGATTGAAGAGGACATTTTATACGTAAGTTAACTAACACAACACATATTCCCTTAATAAAAGTAGCCCTTCTCCAACATGATCGCTGATCCTGACACTGTAGGCATTTTATTAGTTTTATCTCCCAAAATGTTGACTCTACTTTTACTCTAATTGAACTGATTCAACTCCCGTGGAGAATTCCGATTTTTAACACTTGTATCTATTTTGCATTTGTCAAAATGAGTCACCAAGCATCATGCAGTATTACGAATAACATGTTGCAGTGAACAGAACTTTGTTGAAAATTTACATTTTTAAATAACATGCTAAATCGAAACTTTCAACACATTTTTGCATCCAATGTTTAATTCGAACATGTCACAGAAATGGATAAAAGCAATTTTAAAAGGAAACGCTACGTGATTGTTTTATCGGAGTACCGTGTTTTGCATGCTTTTAATAAAAACATAGAAAAAACAGTTATGTATTGAAATTAATAAGTATTTTCTTATTGTTGCTACTCATTAATTTGAATTAATGAGTAATAATATCAAAATTCACATTGATTATACTGATAGCAAAACTTGCATTTAAACATTGTATGCAGTACGATACATGATGTTCCACCAATACAGAATAGTTCGTATTAATATAAGCTATAATCTAGTTTCATGCTGAAGCAACAAAAGAACACTGATTCTACAGATAAGATAGTATTGATTATAAAGAATTCAATCAAAAACAAAAATCCTTTAAATTTATGTTATAAAAGGACTTTAAAAATGTTATCCGGTAGAACGAAAAATCAGCTTGACTGTGTGTTTGGCATATGAGTAAATATATGATGTTCTTTGTTATGACATTTTTTGTTACAAACCTTCATAATGCTTCCTTTGTTTGCCCTGTCCTAATTTTTATCTTCATGCCTGTTAAAGATACAATAAAACTATTAACCCAATTGAAACCTCCAGAAACTTTCATCATAGTTTGATATTTTAGGTTCATTTTATAAGTCTTTTCAAATGTTTTCTTTCTTGAAAAAATTTCTCATTGTAGATGAAATAATATCGTGCTCAGATTTGAAATCGATACATTTGATGAAATAATATTTGCAACTCGTAACTTTATTTGTTCGTGAGTTGGTAACCATTAATAAATTTCCGTTCATTGTTAAGTAACATGCAGTATTAAAAACTGTTTTAAATAGTTTCACAAGAAAGCTACTGGCAAGCCAACTATATCCACGTGACATCCGCAGGATTAAAATTGCACAGGAACCCATGAACAGATATTTTGTGTCTCGCTGATAATGGCACTCCCCCTATCATGATCTGGGCATAAGCCCACGTGGAAACACTTCATATTAAGGAAGCGTCCCTATCGGTGTATTAAGACGTTTGTGGTCAAGGGTTCCTATAGTGTTTTAATCCTGATGGTGTGCCTAACCTCCCTAGAAGTTTGTCTTATCATTTATGTGACACACCGTTACGCATAAAGCTTTCAAAATTGCACATTTCGAAGAAAAAAAATTAGACTAAAAATGTCATTAAAAATCTGTAGCATGGAGAGAGAAACCAAACGCAGATTTGAAATCAGAGATAAGAAAGTATCTAAGATCTATTTAAAAATCTGATGCAGAGAACAGAAACACAGCGCAGAATTTGAAATACTTTGTCTTATTGTTTACCACTTGAATTAAATCTATCGTAAATTTATCTGAATTTTTACTCTCTAAATTAAAGCACAACTGTACAAAACTTTTCCTGTTTAACAGCCTGTAACTTTACACTTAATTCTAAATCGGCAAAATTACAAATTACTTAGCTTACTTTACATATTATTTAATAAGCAATTACTCTATTAATTTATAAAACTTCCGCTCGAATGGTGAGTGACACTTGAAGTATCATCCGTGTTACTATTCCTGCGGAATAAACCGCAATGTCATTCAGATATGCAGTAAACTTAATAAAGTGTCACTTCTATCCATGTTAATACACATATTACCATATTTTTATGTTTGCATACATGTTAAATTAATTTAAGTTGACAGGAGACTTCCACCATTTTGTTTCCTAACAACATTTGCAAAAAAATGTTTAAGGATATTAATTTTAAAAATTAGCTTTTAGCAGTTTATAGTACAGCGAGGCATTTAAATTCCAATTATACAACTTTAAATCTTCTACACCGATGAAAATAAGTATCATCAAAATTTGCAGGATATGGTAAAATTTACCATATTTCTAACTCTATGGGAATACCTAAATGATCAGTAATTTTTACCAAAGCACCTTGATATTGATTTCGATAAAATTAACAGTAAAATATTCTTTCACAATATGAGATAAAATTTTGTTAATGTGGTAAAATTTGGTCATTTTTTCAAGATACTTTATGGCATTGCATAAAAATCATGTTTTTGGTTAAATTTACTTTTCGGTTGTGTATTTTATATTAAATGTAAGGTGATAAGTACTATAATTTTAAAAAATCAAAATTTTCTGTGAACCGTTTCTTCATGATCGAAAAATTACCAAATGTATAGTTTCGGATACCAAATTATCAAATGTATATCACCGGATGTTTTGGTTTTACTTTATAGAATTCAGTTTTTTTCTTCTTTTTTTTGCTGGAAATGTCATTAACATACAGTAGGGCATATTTACCAGACTTTTTTTTCTGTGTAAAGGTTCCATTTATTTCATGCAGCTTTATTATTTTACCATAATACGTATCATTACTTCTTTTAAGAAATTCATTGGCTTTAAAACATTTTCAAATTGTAAGAATTCTAACTTTAAATGACTTAGTAATGAACGGGTAAATCAATTTCTATTTATTGATAAATGTGTCGCATGCAATATCGTGAATATTTATGTACCTACTTATACTGAATATTTATATACTGATATCATAAATATTTATATACTTAACGCAATCATCAAAACTAAAACCTGAATAAATTTTAAGCGTATTTCATGAATTGATGGAATTTTCAATGAAATTTTAATGAGTTCATAGTACTATTTAACTTTTAACTTAATTCCGATTTAACTTTGCTTCACAAAACCATTCGTTGACATCCGTACAAAAAAACTTAAAGAAAAGTATTTATTATATATGGAATTAAATTATATATGGTTATTTTTGACAGTAAACTAAAATAAAGACAATAAAAAATTAACGAGTTTAATAAACGCTGTCAAATTACATTAATTACAATTAATTCTGAAACTGACTTAAGTTCGAAATCTTTTCAGCAAACAACACATCTTCTCAAAATTATTAAGATTATTTTTCTAAAATTTATGATTTAATCATTAGAATAATCTTTATTTTTAACATAACTTCCCAATGGAAAAACAACTGTTCCAAAACAAATAATAAATCCATTATTTCCGAACCAATTACATTTATTTAAAAGCAAACATAACGCAGAATGAAACTCAAACCAGAATCGATTCCGCAGAATATCCTTGGCACGTCTCCACATAAAACCCAGATAAAATCGAATATTTCTAAATAAAATGGAAAAGCCAACAAACATTCCTTAGAGTGTATACTCCTCACCAGATGCTTTTCAATGTAATCTCTTACATTTTGACGACAATAGACGTTCCAGAAACAACGAGACTACAGTCATTTTAATTAGTAACGGTAAGAAAATGTCAACATTCCGGGCAGTAAAAGGAATGAGAGGACATCCCTAACCAAGTCCTTTAGCATGTTTCAGGGACCCACACACACTACCCTCCTACTGCTTACGCACATCCCACTTTCAGACCCCAAGCCTTATCTTCTCTACCGCCCTCAAAGCTTTATCTTTCATTTCTAATTTAGTCAGTTTTAGTCATCGGCATTACCATTTTTGAAATCGATTCGACAGAAATTATACAGGGAAAGGAGAATTATTATTTGACTCGTTACGAAATCTTAGAATAATTTCACCAAAGACAATCTTTCTTTGATTTATATTGAGTTCTAACTCCAATTATCTTTTGCTGGAATTTTAGTTTAAATTGAAGAATGGTTTTACAAAATAAGTGCATTTGATTTTAAATTAGATATGCATTGATAAATATGCGAAACTTTGACTTATTATACTTTGCAATATGTTAACTATTATGATTAGGACTAGTCTAGTAATTTGTGTAGCGCTGAGATTCAAAATTATCGAGACAATCATTACAATTTCAAGAAATATTTATACACTTTATATGATTAAGATTACAAGACAACGTTTTGTTTCAAAGTTTTTTAAATAAACGAAATAAAGTTTAAATATAAATTCTTTAGATCTTTGAAGATGATATTACTTATTAAATATTATTGCAGCGCAAGCGGAGTTAAAAAATCAAAACTTCGATATAATGATATTATTTGAAGAATGGCCACTCTACTCGCCATATCGCAATCCCATGAATTATAGCGTAAGGTCCATTTTGGATTACTTCCTGCAGTAAACCAAGAAAAAATATGGATTAATGAAATCACATAAGTGGGAAAGGGATAGATTGAAGTTAGAAGACATGCGGCCTATTGCTGAAAATTCAATAAGCATTCCATTTACTCCTCCGCTTTGTTGCATGAGGTAGGTACTTTGAAATTTTAAACCAATAACATTTATTTTTTTAACAAAAGTTTGCTCTTGTTATTATTTGTTGTATTTTGCAATATTTATTATTTTTAATGAAATTATGTTAAAATTGCTTATACATGATTTTTTCTCTTTTTTTTGCCTCAATTTGAGGTTCGGTTTTATCTCACCAAAAAATTTATTTGGAAGAATTCACTCCCAAAAAGTATTTTAAATCCAGAAATTTCTCCTGAGAAACAAGTATTATAAAAACATTTTATTAAAAAAAATATATAATCATTATCGGATGCTGTGAGGTTAACCCCTTAACGATCGGTTAATTTTCAAGATAACGGTCATAAAAGTGCCTATTTTTTTGGCTTTAGTATTTACGTATTTAATTACTGCTGCAACTAGCTTAAAACAAACTAACTATCTACAATTACCTTAAAAATATCCTGATACTGCCATCAGGTGTGTAAAAGAGAAATAAAATGTTTTTCGGGAAAAAGAAATTAATTAGTTTTATTCGTATTGGCGCGTTACTACTGAGCACTCCAGCCCGTCAATATCACGGGAGCGAGAAATAGCGGGCGAAATCTCACCCCGTCATTTTCACGGGAGCGAATAGGAAGGGGTTAACATAAGCTATAACATAGTGATGCAGACTGAGCATCATCGGGAAAAAAACGCAATGGTTTTATTTATGGATAAAGTGGAGTCTTCAGCAGCTATGCGTATCAATAGGTTGTGTCTGCAATAGCACTGTGAATAAAGGAATTTGACGACGAAGAGGAATTTTAAAAATATAAATTTGCTCGGGTATTTTTATGAATATGAGTAAATTTATTTATTTACTTATTTATTTATTAATTTTTGCGTTCGCATTTGGCACTAAAATATTTCAGGCATCTATACATATTAAAAAAATATTTTCTGACAGATATACTAATTGACCAAGAGAGGGTCATCTTAAATCATTAAGATATAATAAAAATTTTGTATGTAAAATAGGACATATATTTTTCATTACATTTTAAAGTAAATGACTGTTGGAATCATATTTTTTGAAACTCAGAAACTTCGTTTTTTAATAAAAAAGTGAAATTCAATGTAATAAGCAATTTTCTAGTTGAGAAATTTATTCTAATCGTATCTACTCTAATTTTCCAGTCTACCAATTTAATCAAATCCCGTCTAGCTTAACGAAATCTAACAATGAGTGTTAAATAAGATTTTTACATTTGAGATGTTAGTACTCCGGAGAAGGGAAAAATTAATAAAAAAAAACTATTACTCTAAGAAGGAAAAAATATTCTAACAAGAAAAGAAAATATCCAATCTAATTTACACTCTCAGTCTAAATTTCTTGATGAGATTTAATAAATATTCTTCATGTAAGCAAGTATTTTGCTCTATCATTGAAGAAATTACAAATCTGTTTACACTTTCAAAAATTTCTTATCAGAAATGGTTCAATACCAATTTATTTAATTGTTATTTTACCATATTAAATTAAAACAGTCAAATAACTTTAAGAAATAATGACATTCAAGTTGTCAAGGACGAAAAAAAAACGTTTAATTGATTGATTTTTACTAATACCGTTAAGCAACCAAATTTCTAACCATGCCAAACAGGACCCTCCTTATAAATCCATTTTCTTCAGTACAGCTGGGTACATACTGTAGCTGAGAGGGCTAATTGATCAATCTATGGTTGGAATTCGAACTGGCTGAACAGGGGTTCGAATCCTAGCTTTGATAATACAATATTTCGTTCATTCTTTCAATACATGAAGAGTTTCCAGTGTTCTTCACTCTTCAATCGGTGACCCAGAACTGAAAGAATACGAAACTATAATTTATGCATAAATCGCGCTACATCCACTGAATCGTAAAGTTCGTTAAAGTTTCATTTTTATGGTTTAGAAACTATGCTAGTCGTAATTGTTTTCAAAACCGTATAGTTTTGTATTCATGGATTTTTAACCTTACCAGTTTAAACGGTTTCTAAACCGTAACGGTAAAAAAAAATTCTAACCATAAACTTTAAGGTTAATTGGATGAACAGACTGCTGTCGGTCATTTTACTGTAATTTCAGAATGAAAATTCTAAACAGTGTATAAAGAGCATGATCTCAAGCATATTTTAAGATTTTTTAAACTATGAATTACTATGAATAAAACTATGAATACCAATATTAAAAAGGAAATGAAATAGAGGTGCTTAATTTGAATAGTTACGATAATTTATTATTTCTCTAAAAATAATTCTAATTTTAAGTTTAAAGTTTGAATTTTATACTAGATTGAAAATTATAAGTAAAAGTTTAAAATAATATTTAAGCAAAACAGCGCTTTTTGAATAGTTTCCTCGAACCTAGTAACTCCATTAGTTTCTAAAACACTGCTTACTGAAAAGGGATATAAAAAAGCATGACAACCACAGAATATGTTGATAACATTAATTCACATTAGAGTGTTTCTTAATATAATGTTACTGAAAAGCATTTAAACATAAAAAGATGTAGAGTTTTCAGTTGTACGGGACACTAAGTTACAAAACAAGCATTCAACAGGTCCTTCAATTTGAAGCTGCCACCCTATAGAATTCATATCTTTTGTAAGTGAAGAAAGGTAGGAGATGCGATTCGGTATATTTCTTGAAATAGATACAGAAAACGAATTCTTTTCCGTCTTCAGAATTTGGAAATAGAAAATAAAATATTATCTTTCTAAAAACAAAATGCCTTTAAAAGCATTTCGACGCTTCTAGTTCGCCACACATTTTTATTTTATGTTATTATATTTATTCATTTTTTCTATGGTTGGGATATTTTTTTGTTTGAAGGAGCCTTCGATTTTTACCCAATTTAAATTAGAAAATGTTTAATTGTAGGAAATACTAGGCAATGACCCCTTTACAAAATATCATCATAATTAAAATAACATCAGTATAAAGAATACCAGACAAGTTTATGAAGTGTATGCGCTTGCATTCAAAGTTCTTTATGTCTTAAATAAAAGAATTAGGGGCATCACCTTGAGAAAACTTTAAAGTATGGAATATCGGGCAAGTATTTACAGAAAAAAAGCCTTTTATCTTTAAAAAAGCTAGAATGATGGGATTTCCTACCTTTCTCAACCTGCAAAAGAAAGGTAAAAATCCACTCCTCATAGGGATGCTGCTTAAAATTGAAGGATTAGCAATGCGCGCTTCTTGTTTTCTAATCTTGCCAACAACCTTTATAGTTGTTACAAAAGTATAAGCCAAATATTTAAATCCTGTAGCATTTAGGGCATAATAATAGTAATAAATTTAAATAAGACATACAATAGATATATTGTACGTAAACAATTTTTCTTAATATTTGAAAAAGCTAGTTTTTATCGAACAAATACACACTGCATAACAATATTAGGTAATAAACTATATTGTAACATAAAGTATCCATATATATGCACCTTTTGTTCAAGGGGAATTGCACAGATGTAACATTTGCACAGACATCGTAAATTTCAAAAATAAATTAACACTCTTCGAGTAATAGAAGTTTTTTAAGGCATTTGTCTCAGTCTTTTCTTTCGTTTTGAATCAAAATGCAATGGAAATTATTGCAATGTACAGTAAGCAAGAAAAGACAATCCTGAATAATTTTTGATCTAGTGATCGGATCTTCACGTTCTAGGATTCAATCCAAATGGTTCAAAAAGGTTCCCTCCAATACGCTAATTAATTAGTGCAAATAATATTTTAAGTTACGAAACAGATATAACGCACACTCTCTGAATAAACATATCTTTTTTTCGACGGATTCAGATTTCTAAAGACCAAAATATTGAAGGTAGCTGATATCTGAGAAATATGGTTCCAATATTTTGGTTAGAAGAGGCATCCGTAGCTTGGACATCAAAATGTTAATTTTAATTTTTGAGTATTTTGCCATATCTCGAGAACACTTTAAATGAAGTGAAATATTTTCGCACACAATCATAGAATTCGTTCATCCATAATTCCATGCAAAAAATAAATTTTAGTAATTATTCATTATTTTTTATTATTTAATTTAAAGGTAGTCGAAAAAATTTTAATTGCATGGCATAAAGTTTTTACATCATTTTAAAGTATGTAATTTCTCATCGCAAAATACAAAATTTGCTGCGAAATCGATCAAATAGATTCAAAGCAATTGAATTTTAAAAAAGTCATATATTTAA
This sequence comes from Parasteatoda tepidariorum, assembly GCF_982258835.1. Classification (NCBI taxonomy): domain Eukaryota; kingdom Metazoa; phylum Arthropoda; class Arachnida; order Araneae; family Theridiidae; genus Parasteatoda; species Parasteatoda tepidariorum. The sequence continues at coordinate 44,793,911 of NC_141756.1, forward strand.
TTAGCAAAAATTACCATTAAACTTTTACCGTGAAAACTTTGAATCGCTGTCCTGACCAAACTATTCTGACCATATTTCCTAGATTGCGGGTACCTCCATATTTTGGAAGTAAGAAAGCCTTATCCGTTGAAAAAAAGGATATGTTTATTCAGATAAAGTGCATTTTTGTGTCTGATTTCGTAACTTAAAATATCGTCTGCACTAATTAATTAACATATTTCATAATTAATTAACATATTTCATAATGAGATCTTCCTCATGAATTATTAAGATTTGAGTTCTAGAACTTGAAGATCTGATTATTACATCAAAAGTTATTCAATGTGGTCCATTATTTTTTCTCACTGAACATCTGGTTCAATGCCAATGCGAGAAATTATCTCGCATTGCTTAATTTTGTCTTAGGAACTAATCATATTTCACCACGTCAATTAATTCATTTAATTAGTCTACATGACAAAAGATAATTCTTATTTCTACATGTCAACAGGAATGTTTTTCAATGAAAGCTTATAAACTTCCAACTGTTCATATCGTGAAAACTTTTCATCCTTGGGAAGTCTATATATATATATATATATATATATATATATATATATATATATATATATATACTAGCTGACCCGGCAAACGTTGTTTTGCCATATGAATTATTTCTAGAGTATGAATATACATTTTATTTATAGTAAGTGTGTGCGTATGTGGTATATGAGTGGAAGAGGCATGGAGCGATAAGAACGGTGACAAAATGTGAAAATAACAGCACACCAAATAATAGTTTTTTAAATTTATTGTAACTTTTTTTTTTATAAATTATATATACAACGAATTCTGAAAGTATTAGTCAACAATATTAATCTCTTAGTGCAATGGAGTGTACAATATTTTTTGTCTTTCCATCTTAAGCTAACACAAATAAATTGGATGGTTTGCCCACTCGAGAGCATGCCACGTATGAATGCTTATTATCCACGTATGAATGCTTAGATTTGAGCACACCGTGTGAAAAACATGTTGTGCTCAAATCTAAGACAAAAACAGACATTGTTTGGCCTTGTTATTGCAAATGCCAATCTAATGGAAGTGTTTGTCTGAAATCACCTGAAAGGAGTAACAGAGTGCCGCCAAATAATTTGTCATTGTTTTTTATATCTTTCAATGTTCTGTTCAACGCTTAAAGCGAATGTTTGTGTGCCATAGTGCATTCATCCCAGGTGATAATTTTACAGTGTTTCAACACTGTGGCCATAGACGATTGCTTTTTTTATGTTGCACACTGCATCTGGGTTGTTTTGAATATTTAGTGGCAGCTTAAATACTGAATGAGCTGTTCTGCCTCCATCCAATAAAGTTGCCGCAATGCCAGATGATGCAACGACCAACGTGAGGCCATTATTTGATCGCATTTCAGCGAGAATTAACGAAATAATAAATGTTTTGCCAGTTCCACCTAGTGCATCCAAAAAAAATCCACCTTGTTCTGACAAAACTGCGAGCATAATGCGGTCATAAATGTTCCTTTGTTCCTCATTCATTAGCGGAGCATTGCGAGTAACAATCGCTGCCATTTCTATCGTATTGTATTGAAGTTCACGATTCATGTCAGCGGTTAATAAATCAGATGCACTTCGATTTGGCGAAGGCATACCGAAATGACTAAGTTGCAAGTTCGCAATAATAATGCAAAGATCCTCAATAGCAATCAGTGCTTCATTGCACATAGCATCGCTGAATGCTATCGTTAGATCGTTGCAACGTGTGCGATGTTGATACCGTATGTCATCAGTCATCGAATCTTTGTGATTATCCCATAACGTTCCTATACGGGCCGGGATTCATGTAGTTAATACTATAGCAAATAGTAGACGAATTTGCTTTGCAGTACAGTTCAGTGCTGCTTCAGCAAGCATACATTTCCACGGGTTGTCGTCTTCCATCAAGCCGAGTGCAAGGCATGCATCTTTATACTTTGGATGCTGATGTCCATCGACTTTACGTATATCTTGAAAGGACAATGAGCCGGTGACTTTAAGCAACAACAGTCGAAAATAAAAGCACTCAGTCTGCCTTGGATTGACTGTAAATACTCTCCCCTACGGTGTTTGATGTGAATAAACCGGGACATGCATCAACCGGTGTGCCTTGCTCGCAGGGTGTCCTATTTTTTGTTTGAGCCCATGCGAAATAGTGTGGTACTTCTGAGTAGAGTAATGTCCGTGCAAAGGCACCAAAAGCATTCGCACGATTACACAATTCAAAAAAATTCGGTTAGTGTAGTTTTTGGTGGATTTCTAGCTCGGTCAATCGCAGTCTCGTTCGTGAAATATACGCTCTGACCGTTTTCAAGATGGACGGCTAAATGACTAACGGTTGGATCATGAATTGGGAATCCAAAGTTACGCCAAACAGCTTCATTGGAGCTGATGTACCGGCCAATTTGGTACAGCGTTATTTCGTCGTTGTTATTCACTTGAAGAGCAGTATTTTCGACTCGAAATACTGCCATATCACTGCCTTCATTCACATACTTGCAAATATGTTTGATGCTCTTCTTTTAAGGGCGAGCATGAGTATTAAAGTTTAATATGACTTGTTGCAACGTGCGTGAATATTACTTTTGATTTATCATGTCTCTATGTCTCTTTTGGATCCGAATACGATTAAATAAAGATATATTTAAAATATACGTTAAATGTGTCCAAAAAATGAAAAAAAATTAGTTATAAACCTATTCTCAGACCTACTGAATATACGTATAAAATTTCGCCAAAATCGGTCGAGCCGTTTAGGAGGAGTTTAACCACTAAAACTGTGACAAGAGATTTTTATATATATAGATATATATATATATATATATATATATAAATTTTTAATGACTAAACTTTTGATTTATTTTATGTTTCGACACTTTATTTCAAATTTTTATTTAGTGACTTGAAACCAGTTTTATTAAATTATTTTTTGGTGTTAAAAATTTTTCGATAAATTGGTTAAATAGCAATTTAATTAAGTTTTATTTTATCACATTCAAATAACCATAAATTAGGTTGTATCCCAACTGTTAAATGCGAAAAAAAACATTTATTAACTGCTTTCACCTAAGACGGCTAAGTAACCAGAATTTTATCACACCTAGTTAATGAAGTCACTTATTTCCTTGCAATAGCCGCATAGTATAGTCGAGAGGACTGATCTATCAACCACATAACTGACAAAACGGGGATTCGAGTCCCGGCATTGACACCACAATATTCCCTCCATTCCCTTCAACACATGAATAGTTTCCAGCTTCCTGCTCTCCTCTGTTAGTGGCCCCGGACTCTTAAAATAGGATATTCTTATTCACGCACAGACGGCAGCACCATAAAGCTGCTTAACAGAGAAAAGTCTAGTATTCCCCATATCTTACGATAGGAGAAGCAACCAGATAAACTAATTAAACAACATTATATGGCTTATTTGATAAAACACAACTTAACCACTACCTAACAACTATGTCCATTACCTAACAAAAAACCTAGTTCAAATGCCCAGTAATTTTTGTTACAGTTTTGAAACCATACTACTTGTAAAATGTATAGTTTGTATAGTAAAATGTATGTTAAAAAATGTATAGTTTATTATTTATGGTTTCTTTACTCCATAATCATAACCGCTTTCGAAACCTTAAAGGTGAAAAATTGCTTTTTTTTAAGAAAAAAAAACTTTGGTTAATTGGTTAATTGGATGGATAGACTGCTTCCGTCTATTTTAATATAATTTGGGAATGAAAATTCTCACAGACAGTTCATTGTGATACCTATATATGGTTTTAAACGTTGACCAACTTGTTTTTTGTTGAATCATAAAAAATATATACATTTATTCATATAGTATAAAGAAAAAGTTTTGCTGCATTTGCCAAATGAAATAAGTAATTATTATATTTTAAACTAAAACATGTATTTCCGCACTGGGGAAAAAGTATATCCAAAATTACCTAAGTATGTTAAAATTTACTGGCTCTATAGAAGTATAAAAAAAGTTGCTATTTTTTTACCGAAGCAATTCGGCGATAATTTCATTAAATTTAACAACATAATATGGTTATATAATAAAAGATAAAATTATGTAAATGACGTAAAATTTACATATATATATATATATATATATATATATATATATATATATATATATATATATATATATATATATATATATATATATATATATATATATATATATATATATATATATATATATATATATATATATATATATGTAAATGTAATACGAAAATTAAATACTTTTGTATTAATAAAAGAATTAAAACTCTTTCGTTTTCATAAAATGTCTTTGTTAAAGAATAAGCGTAGGGAGATTCTATTTTGGGAATTCAAGGCTGAAAACATACCATTGAAATATAAATAGATTTATATTTCAAAGGAAGAGTTATTTTTAGAATAGTTCCCTCTTTCTCTTCCATATAAGGAAGCAGTATATGATTTTCCTTAATGCGTAAGGTTACAAGGAATGTACGAAGTGTGCCTTTTTACCTCAAATCTGTGTTGGTAAACACATAGTTTTGCACATAGTTGTGCGTGTGTCCTTTTCATCATGATGTGATCCTGATAAGGTGTTCCGGAATTGTCAGAAGTCTTGTCCCGTAAGGAGTGTGGACGTGAACTGTTATCAATACCAGCCTACATTTAAATAAACCTGTTTAGAACGTATGATGGCTTACGACTGCATAATTTCAAGCTAAATACAACACTGATAACAGGGTTTTAGCCCTGTTATTATATATATATATATATATATATATATATCCTATTTACCTTAGAGCATTCCATAAAACCATTTATTTGCTAAAAATTTACTTTTCAGTTATGTATTTTTTTTCCCTAAATATGTGGTAAAAAAAAACCATAATTTTGAAAACCATAAATTCAGGTAAACCATTACTATACGGAAAAATTACAAAATGAGTAGTTTAAGTACTGTATATTTTGGTTCTAACTATCGGTTTTTTATTATCAGAATCAACATGTTTTTTCTTCATAAATGTCATTCTCATATCGTACGATAATTTTGCCGGAATTTTTTTCTCGGCGTGTTATATTCTTAATCTATGTAAAGTATTATTCCATGAAGCAATTCAAAAACTAAACAAAAATCATTTTAATTCATTATATTTTTATTTCAAACGATTTCCAATATATTATTTAAGATATAATTCAAATCTTCTTTTCTGGGTCTTAAAACATTACTACTATCTTATATGCACTATATTCGTTTATGTATTGTACTTCAAGGAAACACGGCGTTTTCAGAACATTTTGAAATAGCTTTTACTGATTTTAGAAATATTTTTATTTGCTCTGCTCCACAAACATAAATTGTGTTTTTTTGGTTTAAAAAATGTCATATATTTTTATATTTTGCGCTACAATTCACTACGGCAATGTATTTAAATTTAAATGTCTGTTAAACGCTAAATTTAAAAGTTATATGTTTGATCATACTTTCATGTTTATTTTTTTTAAGATATTTATGGCTTATTTATACATTAAGTTTTATATATCAACTTCAAAAGTTAATTTTTATTGATCAATTAGTTTGAAATAAGTTTGGAAAAAACATTAGTAAATCATCGTTTTATTTTTTTATCATTTGATAAATGAATATTTAAAGGATTTACTTTTGATGGAGCATTAATCAGACTTAATCTTAACTTAATCTTAGGTTCAGTGGATTGTAGTTCCTTAACAATAATAATTCTCTACAAATTGTATCTCATATCGATAGTTTTAGTTGCCAGAAGTTTTCATTATTATTAGAGTAGAACCTCGATCTATCATTTGATGTGGAACCATTCATTGTTAACGATAGATACGGTATGCAGACGGTAGATGACAGATGATGATATGCATTGATTGCAAGCTATAGATGAAAAATCAAATAATGGTTTGAAAATACATAAAAAATAATGAAAAAGTAATGGACTTGAAAGTTAGGTAATAGATTTATAATAAGCTAAAATAAGAAGAAAATAGAAGCATTTTACAGTAAAATTATGTATCTCAAAGATATTTACGGTGGAACTCAAAGATAAATAAGCATTTATTCATTTAAAATATTTTGAAATTTCGGCTTGAAAATTCCTTTTTCTTCTTGACAAAGACAGTAAAGTTTGTAGTAGATTGTACACACACCGATATATATTTTTTATCTCTTATAACTCGAGAAACGTAGGACCTAGTGTTCCAAAATTTGAACATAAATTTAATCCCCAATCCAAAAAATCATTTAAAAATGTTAACTATTACGTTCAGGAGAAATGTATGAAAAATGATTTTTTGGATTAATTTTACATCGGCCATTGTAATAAATAAAGTTGTAAAGTATTCTGTTTAATATTCAATAGCCCTTCAATATTTAATTATCTTTTACAAGCTTAGTTATCAACGTGTTTAGTATGTGGATTAGTTCTATATCACCGAATTAGCATTCCTAAAGATACCTAAAACCAAGTATTTATTTTGTTTATTGTTGTATTTTCGAAACATGTGTCTGCACATGGAAAAAATTGATAAAATTACCGTTCCGTATAATAATAAAATTTCTGATAAAAAAAATAACAATAATTCTTTCAATAAAAGCATAATTTTACGGTATTTGTACCATGAATTTGGTAAGTTTTCTATTTATATGACAATGTTTTATCGGAAATTCTGGGTTTTGAAATTATAGTTCTTGTTACTTTACGGACATATTTAGTAAAAAATACAAAACTGAAAAGTAAATTTAACCGAATGAATGGTTTTTATGCCTCTCTAGTAGAATGGTTTTTATGCCTCTCTTTCCACATTTACCAAATTTTATCTCATAAAACCATAATTCATTGTTAATATCACACAATACAAAACTATACCAAAATCAATACCAAAGCGCTTCAGTAAAAATTACCGAGCTCCCATAGAGCCAGACACATATTAAATCTTATCATGTTCTAGTAGTTTTTACTATACCTTTTTTCGCGATTGGGGGGATAAGGTAATATATTTACTACTTACAAACTTACTGAATCCAAAGAAGAAAGAGTGCGAAACAAAATATTTTAAAGGAACAATTAAAAGATAACAACTTTTCTATGCGTTTGCAAGAAGAAATAATGTAATAAAATATTATGTGTAAATATTATTATCGAATTTAAATAGCGTTGCTAATTTTACAGCTAGTGTAATTCATTTATATAAAATTTATCTTAAACTGTATTGCATAACTTTTCCATAAAATTACTATTTTCTAGATAATAGGTACGTGTTTTATTTGAATTGATTATTGTTATTCGAAAAACTCCGAATTTTCTTCTGCTTTCTTTCAAAATTTTATAAGATTATGTATTCCTGCAACATACACGATATATTTTATATAAAATTATTAGAATACGTGGAAAGTTAGCCGAGATTATATAAACTTGATTTATAACGCTATATTTTATTTATTTTTCGTTCAGATTAATACAAAAGTGTTTTTTAGATTCTTTAACATATTTTATTACTAGTAAGGATAAACTTGTAAACAAATTTGATAAAAAAAAATTAATTAACTTAGGATAATAAATAATGAAGTTGAGAAATTTTTTTATTGGTTTTGTTCTAAAACTATTTTTAAGTAAAACCGTCCTACAAAATAAAGAAAAGTGATTTTTTAAAAACACTAAATAAGAATTACTATATTATATGGACGTAAAATGTTTTAGTTACGAAAAATAGGCAAACTAAACAATGGTTTTTGCCTATTTCTTACATAAAAAAGGATTTCTCTGTTTAGTTAGCAGAATTGACTAGAATTACAGATGGAAGAATTACATTTTTTAAACTAATTTTTACATTAAAAAATCAATTTTATATTCGTGAGACTAAGCAAAATTGAAATATTTAAATCTAGGGTCACAAAATGCCGATAAAATTATTTTTATGAAGACATAAAAACTTTTTCAAATTGGAACAGAATTCCGATGGAGAATGAATTTCTTACAAGAAAATTTTCAATTTAAATATGAAAAGATGACAGAAGACAATGTTATAACGCGAAAACCAGATATTAATCGAATTGTTCTCGATATAAAAACATTAATTTTTTCAAAAAAAATATTTTTCTTAATAAAAATGTATTTTTTTTACAAAAATATAATATAATAGAGTTTTTTTGACTCATAGAAAGTTTTGAGCCTGTTAAACTATAATATCATTTCAATTTATTACAAACTTAACATGGTGATCAGTTTTACCAAACTAGAATTATTAACTTTGGCTACATGGTACTATGATTCATCTTGAGTAGGAACATGATTCGATTAAATAACTTGGTAACTTGTAACAACTGTATACTCCGTATGCTGGTTCAAAGTATGCTTGATTAATTATTAAACTTTTATGTAATAAATATTAAGCTTTACGTGCATAAAGGTATACAATTTTAAGCAAGTATTAAAAACAGTAAAAATGACAGTCATTGAATTGGACAAAATTATATTTCTACAAAAAATAGAAACTATAAAAAAAAATTAAATTTATAAAAATTTGGATTTTATTTTATGATTTTTTAGACAAATAAATATTGGTTCATAATTTCTTTTATATTTAAGAAATATGAGATCAAATCTTATATATGCTTGAATATTTCTGATGTACAGGCTCATATTTCGGTCATCTTAATTTTTCATAACTTCCTCTGATCTTTTCACTTTGCTTGTCGTTGGAGAATTGTATATTCGGATTTCTGAAAAACAAATTTAAAAAAAAGTAAATGTATTATTCTTCATGCTTGAAATAAAGCTATTAAATTTACGCAAGGATTTTTAAGAAAATTTTTTCTTAATATTTTCATTTCCTTATAATGCAAATATTATGAAACTACTAATAGTAGTAGCAAATTATTTTCGAAAATTCAAGTGAGCTTTTTAAGAACCAAATTGGCTAATATTTATTTTAAAAATCCTACCCATAAAATGGATAATGATAGTATTTATCAATTATAATTTCATTGGATTTATTTACATATAATTATATCAAAAAATAAGAACTACGTAACAAAATGAATGTTCATAGTAAATCTTAGATCGGTAAAAATAAGTTTTAAATTTCTGACAGAGGCTGATTTTAAAATTTTAAGCATAAAATTTGATATTTTTCTTAGAATTTCGCTACTTAAATTTTGATATTTAATAAAATTAATGGTTTCGTTTTATCCAACATGGCAACACAATTTAGATTATCAAACAATCAAATTTGTATAAAGGGCGAGTCTGAACAATACGCAAAATTTCATTGGGTGACATTACGCATCAGCACAAGCAATATTTGTCATAGAATTCAGGATCGGTTCAAAGGTTAATAGATCATTTTCAACTGTTCTATTTAAGGAATTAACACAAGAATAGAAAAAGATTCGTCAGGAAAATTTTAATTCATGGGAATATGATTGATGCATAAAGAAATTGCTTAAACGTAATTAATGTACAAAGAATTGCACAGATATATTACTTGCTGTTTTCAAAACTGTATGACATAGTAGGTGTGAGACCTGCATTGCAGCTGGCACAAGATCTTTTGAGAAATTTGTTTGGTCATCTACTTGAACAATTCTTTGTATATGAATTAAATTTTTTTCCTTTGAACAATTTGCTTGTATTTCAATCATGTTCGCATGTATAAAAAGTTTTCTGAATCCTCTTTTCTCAACCCAACGTTGATTCTTTAAATGTGACTTCATAAGACTACCTTTAAAGTTACAGTTTATAATTTACAGTTTTTGCAGTTTCCTACGTACTGTCTCCGGAAAATTTTAACATGATAACTAATTAAAAGTTTATATCAGATCGCAAGATCCAGCTACTAAATGAATTTTCCTCAACATAAAAACAATTTTTTTAAAACGTTATTTTTTTCAAAAATAATTTTAAAAAATCCCTTCTAAAAGAAAACACAAATATTTTTAATTCTAAATAGAAGAAACTTCTTTGAAAAAAACGAGCTAAAAAGCAGCAGAAATTTCAGAAAAAAGTAGCAATAAAGAAAACGAAGGAAATAAAAATAAAAATATGACCACCGAAGCCGACGTCTTCAGGGGGTACCAGCCTCGGTTGCCATAAAAACAAAACCATTTCTAATTGAGGGAGAAGTAAATGCCTAAATTAACACCCTCAGTACCCCGATGGTTTTGTATAGAAGTCCAGGAAAAAACATGCAATACAAATAACAAATTAAGAAAAGAAACTCAAACAAAATCATCAGAAAAATAAAAACTCACATAGTCACAGGGCAAACATCGATTTCACAAGCAAGCCGAATGAAAAGAAAACACTAAAAACTGAAGAAAACAACGCCCTCTATTACAATGCGCAGATAGAGAATAAAATGAAAAAAGTCAAGAGAAAGAAATAGGTAACAAATTAACAAAATGCTTAACTGGGGCTGTTCAGTTAAGACTTGAATTGCGCCCTGTTAAAAGAAAATTATATAAAAACCTAGAATTCTTCAATCATTTTTTTAATTAAAAGATTAACATTGCAGAAATTAAAAGGAAAATCATTATTACTCAAATTATTCAAAAAATTACTCACAGCTTCCCGAAAACTTTCAACATTATTACAAATATTTTTGATTCTAACCAATTGTGAAAAAACTAAATTTTTAAATATTTTATTACACAAATTAGTATTAAAGTTACAGAAAAAAATAACTTTAAATTTAAAAGCTTTTCTTTTATCAAAGACACCAATTTTAATAAAACTGTTAACAATATCAATTTTAAAATCTAAATATTCAACATTAAAACAATTCTCATTAGTTTTCTTCAAGACCAAATCTCCAGGATAAATACTATAAATAAAATTATAATTATCACAATTAAACAAAATCAAATCATCAATATATCTAAAAGCTTTAAATTCATCATACTCAAGAAATTTAGCTTCAAAAAAATGCAAAAAAATATTGGCAAAAGCCCCAGAAAAGGAATTACCTTGTGGAATTCCAATAATTTGTTTATAAAAATCTAAACCATTAAAAAGAACATTCTCAAAAAGATTAAACTTACATAAATCCAACCAATTAAACTTATCAATTTTCTCATTAAATAAATACCAATCATAAATTCCTTCACAAATCTCAATAATCTTTCCATGTGGTATACTTGTATACAAATTTTCGAAATCATAAGTATAATGCTGGAAATATCATATTATTAATATAATCCAAAACTTCAACATTACTGTTTATAACAAAATTTTTCTCTTTTTTAATTTTAAGCAAAATAATTTTTAGAAAACTAAAAAACCTTTTACTAATATCAGAATTATAACTCTTAGTACCACACGCTATAAACCTAAATTGAATCGGATTTTTATGAAATTTAACAATTGGAAATAAATATGGAAATGTAATCCTATTTAACTTAAATTTTAATTTTTTACTAAATGCAATAATTCTCTTTTCAAAAACTTTTTTTATCTTCTTTAGAAATGGTTTTGTTTTTATGGCTACCGAGGCTGGTACCCCCTGAAGACGTCGGCTTTGGTGGTCATATTTTTATTTTTATTTCCTTCGTTTTCTTTATTTAAAAAATCCCTTTATTTTTTTCATACTTCTCAAAAATATTTTGTTCAATCGATTTATAAATTCAACGGATTGCTGCGCACAATTTATTTTCAATAGTGAATTTACAGCTTTTCAATTGCAGTTTCTACTGTTTCCTGAAACAGAAAAGAAAACAATATCCCAATGTATTAAATTAAATTCGACACCCCATTTTGTTTTTCCACCCTTCCACTTCTGCGCGGCCATTACAGGATCAAACCACACCAATTACAGTATTTATGGGAGCTTGCGCTTCAAATACCATCATTGTGGTAACTTTATCTTCGATAAAAGCAACTGATCCCGCGATCCCATCCGAGAAATGGATGACATTTTAAAAGAAAAACATTCTCACTCCATCCAAGGTTCAATTACAGAGAAAACGCCAGTAAAAGAGTGAAAATGTGGCGAAGCAATTGGCCACAGCGCCAGAACGGCTTCAAAGTACAAGAAAAACTATGGCTGCTAGGGTTGATGCAACGAGTCGATAAATTACCTTTTATAGGCGGTAATCCGAAAGTTCCCCACAATCTCTCCCGCAGTTTAATGTAACCGCGATTGCAATTACGAGATACAATTGCTGTTTCGACTTCTCAATCCGGAGAAACGAGCCTTCTCTTACGAATACGAAATGTTCTCCCGGATCCCGGATTATTTCCGGCTGCTATCCGCTCCAAGGGATGTGCGGAAAGCAATGTTAAGTGCTCATCCGAATGGTTCGATTACATAGATCACGTTACTTGATTGCATCTACGAAGTTAGAGACGTAATTGTCATGCATTAAAAGAATCATTTTAATGGATGATTACAACTGTTAAGAGATGTATTTGATCAAATTACTTTTGAATATTATTACAACTTTTCTTCGCAGTCAAATGGATTTGATAAATTGTATTACTTAGTAAAAGATTAAATTTTTGATTTGATAGCTTTAACGCAATTTCTAACACTTTTATTTTGCGTATTTTTTGACAATAAATTTTTCATTATTCATGTCTACATATCGAGGCATACATAATATTGGTAATATAAATAAACTTAAAATAAATCTGAAACAATATTAGGCTTTGATTGAAGCTTAATATCTTAGTTAATTTTTCAAATATTTTACATTATTCATTTTTCCAACCCTGAGGATCTATTTAAAAATATATGGGAATTGTAGCCTTGAACAACAGAAATCAATTCGATCCTTGGTACAATGCGCATAATGCTAAGATCATTATTATTGAATATTGAAGCATTGTAACATAAACTAATTTGAAAAAAACTCCAATTAATTTTCGTAAAAATGAAGAAATAAGCTATTTCGATTATAATTTATATTTATGCAAATCAGTATTACAGTAAAAAAAATGCTTCATTATTAATACTAATAAAAACACTTTTTTGAGAAAATAAAATATGGATTTATATCAAAATTGAAATTCATTTTTATAAGTTTAACACATCGATTTGCGTAATTTGACTTGAAACATTAGAATGGAATTATTTATTGCTTTTATTACGTATAAAAGAATTGCATATTTGAAATATTTGGGTATAAAAGTCTTGGAAGACCGAAGTGTATTAAGACCCACGATAACTTTAATTATCGTTAAATAGCCCATTAGTATAATTTATCCTATTAGTTATGTATAATATTACCCGAAAAGCTTAAGATAAATTACTGGAAATTTCACTTGGTTAAGTACAGATAGTCTTATGAAAAGTACGTAGTGTTGCGCCTCATTTCCGCACATGGGAGAGAACAGGGGCAGTGCATAGATAGCTAGTAATGTGGTTGTTTTCATGCCGTCGTTTCAAGTGCCAGTACAGAAAAAACTTCTAATTTAGTCGCCTTAGTTAGCTTCGAATGAGCTTGCTATGAGATGGTTCTCTCGTATTGTCAGCGAAACCAAATATAATATCTGATTAACAAAAACCACAAAGCTAGCCACACACAACAGTTACCACAGTGTAGTTAAACATAAACAAAGAATTTACATAGGAATAGTCTCCATCCGCATAATGCAAACTGGTTCCCCAAAGGTTGATAAGGTTCCGGTGTACAAAGGAAGAAACAACATTTAACATTTGAGAATACAGCAACTGAACTCTTCTTGTAACATGTTAACACCCATCTCACCCTTCATATTTACATTTATAGTTGACCTGTAGCAGCATTTTTGCAATTTTTATAGACAGTAATGTATTAAGATATTTGAGAATTTTTATAACATCTATGTTGATCATATCTGCAAGCGCATTTTGTGAAAGAACGAAAGCATAAAGCGTCGATTAGTGAGAGGCAGATAACATAACCACAAACCGACTCAGGTGAGGTACCTCCTGACTGACACTCTGACTTTTACGCACATGCGCGGAATCTGATGCTCGGCTAAATTTGAGTATGACGTTGCCCATTTGTTTTTCTGGTATAACATACCGTATACACCAGTTCCCGTGTTAGTTACGTATTCGGTAAGCTGAACTTCTTCCTCTTTCCATATTCTCTGGTATAAATGAGGCACTGCGCAACGTAATTTGATTGTCTATTCTTATCACTGCCTATGGCAATGTATAGATGATATTTCAGTCAAAATCAAAGTAATAATAACTAGAGCTCATGTCAAGAAAAATTCATTTTGTTTCTAAAATCGTATCAGCTCGCTTAACTGCTGCTTTCCTGACCGAGCGTGTTGGGAAAGACACTGGTTTTGGTAATCCATTGTATACATTACATTCAATGTTTGAAATGCCGACATTGTATATGATGCATGTCCGACGTTTTCAAGCAACGTATGAAACCTAAGATTATTTACTCTGCTTATTTATTTCGTGGATTTTTCGTAAGTATTTCAGAAACAACAACTTTCATAATTTGGTGGTTTGCTTTAGTTCTAATCTTATAGAATGTTTAACCAATATTTATAATTGCATACTTGACCCATAGAATTTAAGCATTCTGCACAATGACTAGGCAAAGTATATAATAATTCTCCATATTATGCAAAGTTGCATTAATTTTTAAAAATATTTCAAAATATTTTCTACTTTCGCACTATCACTGAATTTCTAATTATGCAAAATCCTCATTAAAAACTAAAGCCTCAACTTCTATACATGTTGCAGAAAGTTTCACATAATTTTTCATTTCCCTTATTCTGACACAGTTATTGAAAAGAATAAAGTTTTAATTCCATTTCATATGAATCATGATTTAAAATAAATGAATATGTATATGAAGACGCCCTCTCATATTCTAACTTTAAATGTTTAAATTCTGTCATCGTTTCAAAAACTCATGTTTTTGAGATACTACAAGTTATTCTTGTAAGTAACGTAATCTTGTATGACTACCCAAAACTTATGTCAGCTATATGAATTATTTATGCCAGGGTACTAAATCAAAATAAAATACTTCGCCCAAAGATGTGACATTAACTTGAACTTTAACTTTGCACACATTTATTTTTATTAGAACTTTCGAAATTTCACCACTTACAAATTAAATTAACAAGATGAATATCTAAGCGGAATCCATAGGACTCAAAAACAGAATTGACTTCAAAAGTAGCAGCTGGAAATAAAAATAAAATTTTCCCATTCATCTATTTCCTCTAAACATCAAAAATGATGAAGCGTTAATTCTTTCATTTTGAAACTTAAAGAGATTAGAAAACGATGTTTGATTCTGGTTGGCTTTAAAATTGTTCATGAGTTGCTCAAAAAAAATTAAATAAGCTTTCCCCGATGTTGCAGCTGCAAACCTCCCTGAATGCTTTTATAGCAGAAGTACCCTATAAAGAGCTCGGAGTTCTTTTTAAAATTGATGGATGGTAGCAACATCCGAGTCCCTTTTTATCGAATGAATCAGTCGCATCTGCTCCTCTTCTTCTATGAGGAGACTAATTACCTAAAGAATCTGCTGAGATCTGTAGCGTTTGCATTTTTGTGGAAAAAGAGTAATTAGTAACTCCTTAGTTTATGTATCAGGGTTTCGCTAAATCTGCAGAAGAATTTATGATATTTATATTAACATAAAGGCATTTCAATCTTATTTATAAGGTAAGGCATTTATGATTTTTAAATGCATTTTGTCTTTTAAGTATGTTAAGTATGTGAAAAATAATAACACATATGCACAAAGGAATTATATTTTTGAAAGCAACATTTCTTAATGGTTTCCATGAGGGGTGCAAGGATGCTAAATTATAAATAACTGTTTAAAGCAAAAATATATATTTGTATTCAAATAAAGCTAAATAAAAATGTCTAAAAACATATTAGCACGTATGTTCAAAGCTGATATATTTTATATTTCCAAGCAACATACCCTACACTGTGTTATATTCCGGATCAAATTACTGTCAAAATTACGGGCTCTCAGGATGCCTATGCTTTTTATCGTCAAATCCATTTTTAAAGGAATATGTTAAAGAACAAAAATACGATATACCGTAACTTGTACAGTAATAGTCACCATAAAATCACTGAATCACTCTATCTAAATAAATATTACTGTAAAAAACCATGACAGAGTATTTTAAGGTAAAAAGGAATTTTTCTGAAAAATTGATTTTACGAATGATGCACTAAATGTGCCTGTACTTTATACCGTAAATTGATCTGGAGCTTTTTACAGTATAATCTAAATTTTGATATGTGTAAAGCTAAACTTTAATTACTTAACTTTTTTATAACAAATTATAAGAGTATAGGAATTTGGACTTTTTTATCAATAGATAAAATAAAATAAGCAGTACCTTTAAGAATATTTCAGACAAATATTGAATTTAACTTATGTGCTCTCATAAGTTTTTGATTCTAAATAAAGTAACAATAACATTAATAGATACTTAATAAAGATCCGAATACTCTTCGAAACAGTTATAAAATAAGTGTTTTTGCAATTTGTATTGCGCAAGCATCAGGAAAAGAACTTCGATCTTACTTCATTGCAAGTTTAGATAATAAAAATAAGTTAAGTTCTAAATCAGAGTAGTTCACCAGCAATAGTTTTGTTTTTTGCTTTGTTCTTGTTATAAAACGTATGTCAGTTTAATCAAATTTTTACGTTATAAACAGTTTTGACGTATTTGGAGACTTTTTTCTGAAATAAAAACTAAAACAGGCATTTAAATCATTAAAAGATTGTATTGAAGTTGAAGAGGTTTCTTATGAATAAAGATTTGGGATTATTTTCCTCATTCTATTGAATTCTACAAATATTTCTTCGTCACTGTACGTCACGGAAGCATTTTATAAGTTTTTGCAACAAATAGTTTATAATTGATGGAGACTGATTAAATAAAAACGGAAATCTCATAACCGTTTTAAACAAATTGCAGTTTAAAAAAAATGCTCCAATATGTAAAAAGCATTGCAAAAAAAATTCGGATCAAATTTACGTAAAAACAACTGGCAACCTTTGGTAAATGAATTTTATGTAAAATTTTACCGTAAAATTCATTTTTATTGTAAATTTTTGTGCAATAATTTTACATAAATATTCAATAGGGATTTCGCAGTAAAAATCACGGTACATCATATTTTTGTTCCGTAAAATTTTACGGTAAATTTGAATTTGATTGTAAAAAACACAGACACTCTCTCTCAGTGCCAGTACTTTTACTGCAAAGCCGGTATTTACTGAAAGAAGCAGAAGCCGTTAAAGAATTGACTGAAAAATTGTAGAGAGAAAATTTACACTTATAAATAATGCAAACAAAGTGAATCACAAATCAAGCAGATTTTTTAAATACAGCTGATTTTTCTTCTTTTTTTTTGCTCATTCATTAATTTTGGATATGAGATATAAAAATTTTTGTCTATTTCATTTTGGTTGCAGATGTACAGATTATTAAAAACACATATTTATGAAGAAAAAAAAGAAAAATGCAAAAAAAAAAAAAAAAAGAATCATTCAAATTTCGCCAAATGCGCAGCAGTTTAAAAAAAACGCGTTTATGAAACTAGTAAAGCAGTTAATTTAAAACGATATCTCAAGAGAAATTTATTTTACTTAATAAATTGTTCTTTTAAAATATTCCAGTAAAATCTA
Source organism: Parasteatoda tepidariorum (assembly GCF_982258835.1). Classification (NCBI taxonomy): domain Eukaryota; kingdom Metazoa; phylum Arthropoda; class Arachnida; order Araneae; family Theridiidae; genus Parasteatoda; species Parasteatoda tepidariorum. The sequence continues at coordinate 44,811,581 of NC_141756.1, forward strand.
GAATCAAGCTGAATTTATAAATTTATTACTTGGAAAAATAGATTTTTATTTCAATTTTTTAATTTAATCGCTTTAATTGAGTCTTTTGAAATGTGAGTATAATGTTTCCGATTAAGAAAAAAAAAATTTAATTAAAGTAACCTTTTATATTCAACAATGTCTTTTTAATTCTTCGTAATGAATTAAACTTGAAAACGTACTCAAGGTAAAAATTGTAACTTATGGCATTATAACTGCTTCGTATTCTGAAAAAAAATTCTATATAATTACAGAACCTAAGAAATGTTTATTTGAAATTCAATTGAGCCAAATTGTGATTAACAGTTTTTGGTGTCCTCCTTGTAAGTAATAAAAAATATATATATACAACTGAAAAAACAGAAAAATCTGCTCAAAATTAACCGAAACTTGATAAATCGATTAATCATAAAAACGTTTCTATACAAAAAACAATTCTAATAAAATTACTTAAGAAGACTTTCACGAAAAATTTATTTTATGCATAATAATATTTAACTCTAAAAGAGCCGATGGCGACATTTTGATCATTTTTTGCCATTTCTTATGTTGTTTTTGAAGATACACGTGAACTTCAGAGCTCATTTTTTTTTACTTTCACTAAATTGCTTCAAAGAATACAAAGTATTAAAATGTCGTGCGTTTATGTTGATTATTACTAAAACAGCTAAAAGGGGTCAAGTTGATCCCGTTAGGAAAAACATTCATGTTTGAGTTTGGAACAATCCATGTACATCCTGATTATAAGCAGTTATTTTAATTATAATGTTATTGTTGTTGTTTCATGATATTAAGTCAAAGGGGTGTGCTTATTTTTGTTCTCCATTAGCCCCATTTAAGGTCAAAAATTCGAATTCTGTCACTTGCAAACGTCACAGCCCGTTTATGGGGAAGACCCGCTCAAACATCCGTTCATTTATATGCAGATCGCAATTACCCTGAAGTATGATTTATTATTGGAACATGGAAGACTTTGTGACCCGACAAATTTAACACGCACCATTCACCATTTTTTCGTTAAAAGAAATGCTCATATATTTCGGACTGTAAGTTTGAATATGAGAATAATTCCTCCTATTTTCTGCGTAACTTCTTCGTCAAGATATTCATCTTTCGCATTGCAAAACGGAAACAAAGCAATCAACGTTTAAGTGCAAAAGAAAACGAATGTCATAATTCTGAATAGTATCCAAGTGAATCTGCTGCAAGCAACAGCATAGATTAGAAGCTAAACACTGTCACTTACTACGATAAAACAAAACGTTAGCACACTATGCTAAGGAATTATTCTAAGAGATTTGAAACTTGCAGATGGATTGCACTTTTCTGAAACGTTTGAGATATTACTGTTCTCAATGCTTGGATAGTTTTCGAGGAATATTTTGACACCCTTATTACGCATTGAGAGTTCATTATAGTGCTTGTTGAAGAATTGTGAAAAATTGTTTTACACATAAATTAGCCTCAATTCATAAAATTACATCTCTAAAATAAAAGAAACACCCCTTTTCACCTAGCAAAGGAAAGTAATAAAACAGTTATGAAAGATGCTAGAAACCAATTTGTCGAATTTTATTACCATTTTCATGTCACGCAGATACATTGTACGGCTGCGATAATAGTCAATTATGATAACACCACATTTTAAAACATATGTGCTAATGTGCACTGTTTATACTTGTCTTTAACGTATATTTTCATATGACTTGCTGTATAATAATCAGTTATGCAATATTATACGATGTATGTTAAAAATATGTTATACAATACTATATGATTTTGTTTTAATGTCATTACTTAAATAGAAAAAGCGAACTAATTTTTTTATTTTTCAAAAACCTTCATATATTATATTTTTAACAACTTCCATCAACTTAAAATTCATTTACTTTGAAACTGTACCAAAACGCTCGACTTGACACCAAGTGGAGGGTTTGGTAAAGACCAACATTCGACTGTTCTAATGTTAAAGCAACATAATATCTGTTATATTTTAATAACAAACATATAATTTATATCAAATTCTATACTGTATTTAACTTATTTTTATACGAAATATTACTTTAAGCAACATAATACATATTAGGCACATTTTGTTAGTTTGAACCATGTTTGGTACAAAAATATATTTTCCAGATTCGTTATCTTAAATAATAATAATAATTTTTATTCAAAAGTTTTCATTATTAATCTATTTACTTAGATTATGTTAAATTTTTTGCATATTTTTATTTATTTATGTAACTTATACCAATATATATAACTAATTTTATATAAGTAATTTTTATATGTAATTTATATAATTCATTACCGATAAAGTTTAAATAACTGCAAATAATGTAGACTTAATTCAAAAGACACACTCTTAGCAAAATATTAAATCAGTTTTAGAAGCCTTAATGAGGCATAAATAATAAGATTCTTACAAACATGTAATTAAAAAAATGTTCAATGCATTTTAGATTTCAAATGGACAGTACTTTTAAACACTAAGGCGTCCCACTTCAGCGAGCAAATTTATTTTCATATTCTACCTATTTCTTTTTTTTTTTGCAAATGTTAGTGGTATAGAGCTTTAAAAATGCTAAATAGTTAAACAGAAAAAAATTTACAGTGATATAAAGACACAGAAAAAAGCATATTAGTTCTGACGAAATAAACAAAAGTTATTAATGAGGACAATTCGACATGTAAGTTATTCTACATATGTTTTGAGAAAGTTGAACTTAAATTTCAAAATAAAAATTTATTGCGTTAAAATATGTAAATAACTCAAACACCATATTTGTTTTAAGTTTCTCTTTTGAGGTTTGAAAAACTTTTAGATTGACAAAATTAGTATCAATTTAATTATCGATATCAATACAATAAGGAAGAAATTGCTGTAACATAACTTCTCAGAAACAGTTTTTTTTTTTTAGTTAGCAATGATGCACTCCGAATTTAAGAGAATGAACTAAAAGATCTGTAGCCTTAAGCTAATTTATTCAGTCGATTAAGTTTTTTCCCTTATATTTTATTCTTGTCGTGCTGTTTTGAGGAAAAATAAGTTTAAAAAGTTTCTAATTATGAACATTTTCTTAAAAATACAGCAAACACTTTAAAAGGAATATTTTAACACATTACTTCGGGCGGTTTATTTTTAAATATATTTTCGATACCTATATTTTACAGTTTTAAAAAAAAAACTTCTTACTTAACAATAGTACAGTTAAAATCGAAGCAACAAAGCTAATTGCTGAATGTTTCTTTTTTTTTCAATTATAATTATCTAATTCGATTTGTTATAGTAATTTTTTATTTCGCTTTTTTATTTAGTTTTTAATTCGACCGAGAATTATTTATTTGTGACGATGGAAATGAAATCATCTAAAGGAATTAAAATTCGTTTAATTTTTTTTTTATTTTAATGGCTATTTGTTTCAAAGAATTGAAGCTAAAATTATCTATTTTTTATCAATTTTTTATAAATATTTTATCTCTCTCCTCTTCGCTTCATTTTTTATATCTTTGTAAATTGATTTATATCATAGAGATTTTATCTTCTTAAATAAAAATAATAGTTATAATGATGGTTAAATATACAACTATATAGATAAATAATGCATATATTACTGCCTGAATGTTATTTTGCATTCTCTGAATGTCTAGTTATTTTTAGGATACTTAAAAATTAATAGGCAGAGTATCAAATAATTATTACTTTACATATTTCCTAAGCATTCTACTGATTTGACTGATTACAAATTGACAAAATATGAAATTATAATATTTCGCACTTTGTATTGCCTCTCCATTAAATGACTAATGAAAAACTTATATATATACTAGACAATGATTATGTGGAATATAAAACAATTAATATTTCTCACATTGACTAAACTCTCTATGGAATAACAAACTAAACACTTTCAATTATTCTATTCAATGCTTAGGGGAAGTATAATAATTTCCATGTTTCATACATTTGTTATTCTATAGAATTTTAATCCTTTGATGCAGATGGGTCATCTGAGTCCTTTTTATTTATTTTTTCTAGCACTCTAATTACACGCAAAAGTATATTTTGGTATTTTTTCTTTATAAAAATCTGTTTAATAATAACTGAAATATCTGCTACGTTATCGGAATTATAATTGTAAGAAAATATAAAATCCAATAAAAATTAGTTCAATATTTTTTTATTTTATTCATATTTAAAAGTTAATCAACACTTGGTTTTTTTAAAGTAAGAAAATTTAAATGATAAATAACTGCTTCTCTTCCGTATAAATAACTGCAAATCTGAAAAATTATTGTTTGCAAGGGAGCCGCGTTTGGAAAATTTCAACATTTTTGTGGTTTCAATCTGTATTTCATGACCAGAAATTATTCAAACGCTAAATTTAATATTTTCACTTATTTTGATCTAAATTAATACAAAATAAGGAAAATAAATAAGAAAAATATACTTAGTAAAAACTCTGCGTTAATGGGTTAACTTAATTACTATTTAAACCAAGTTTTAGGATCGATATATCCTAGGCCACAAGCTTCACATCAATCTGCAGAGCACAATAACCTTCTATCCTTCTATTCAATACCTTCTATTCAATAACCTTCAATTAAATTCAATAATCTTCAATAATTCTACTAATTTAGGTCGAAAAGAAGCAACTGATGCGAATAAACAGACAATTATTATGGAGTTTGAAAGCAGCAAACACCTGTGCATATTTTCCACACACTCAATAATCATTTTTACAGTAATCATCATTGATCTTCACCTTTACCACCCAGCAAAAATGCATAAATACATGATATTTTGATATCTATCTTAAAAGTCAAATAGTTTTATTATCTATAATAATGTGTGTTTTCCCAAGATGATGTTGGTGTTCTGGCAAGCTTTTGAAAGAGTTAAATTATTGTTATAGATTGGTATATTGGAAGAATAATTATTAATATAAAAACAGGATAACTTAAAATTGTCAAAATCAGCCAGAATTTAAGATTATTGCGGCTTTTTTGGGATTATTATTGCATGCACCATTATCAGGTCTAAATATATTTTATTTATTTATATTAGATTTCAAAAAATCTCAAAAATTAACTTCTCCTGCCCGATATAATTTCCTACAAAATACATGCCGGTTTAAAAGTTTTTACAGGAGAAGAAATTCAGGAAATTATTAAGTTTCATTTGAGGAATTAGTAATAAACTAATTAAGAAGTAATTAGCCTTATGTTTCTGGAAGACAAAACAAAACCGCAAAGGCAAATAAGAATATAAAATGGAAGCTTTTAAGAAAAATACAGAATAAAAAAATTAGTTTGGCAATTGAACAAATGAATTTGATAATCAGTAAAGATTATAGAGGTCTACGTCGTTATTGTGTTTTGTTGCCCCCTTCCACAGTTATTAGGTTACATTAAATTGTTATTGGATTTATATTTAGAAAAACATGATTAGGTGAAGAAAAGAGAATAAGATTACTTAGATTTAAAAATTCGTATGCCTATAATTCAATTAAGTATTGTTTATGTGATAATAAAAGCTTTGAATAAATGCTCTTTTGATATGAATAAATGCCTTTTGATTTGAATAAATTCCTTTTTTCTTTGAATTATTGTTTTGAATAAATGGTTTTTATAATTGTTTTTAAGAAATTTCAATTTGCTTAAGAATCAAATCAGTGGTGAAATACGCAAAATGTAAAATTAACAGTAAGGGTTCCAAACATTGAGCAGCTCTCCTAATCAAACTATTAGGACACTATTTCCCAGATTGTGATTAATCCCTATATTTTGGGGGTCAGAAATCGAAAACTTGTCGAAAAAGTGTAAGTTTATTGAGATAAAGAACGTTTTTGTGTCTGATTTCGTAATTTAAAATACTGTCTGCACTAATTAATCAGCATATTTGATCTTGATATGCCCCTTTAGGCCATTAAGATAGAGTCCTAGTACGTTAAGATGAGATTACTAGATCGAAGTTATTCCCGATGTTCTAGAACGTTTATTTTTTTGCTTACTGGACATACATAAAAGGTTTTAGAAAATCATCATATTGGTTAATATATTTTTTTAAAAAATAAGGAGCTAACGACTGAAATAGAAAGAAAACAACCAGGCAGAAAAGTAAGCGGACATTTTATGTTTATTTATAAATGTTTGCAACATGTAAATATAAGAGGGATAAGACGAAACTATTACTATTACGACCAATAAAGTAAGTTATAGTTTACCTTATAATGAAATTTCAAAAATGGCTAGAAGCTCATTTTGAAATATTTCAAAATAAGCAACAGTTTATACAACGCAATTTGTTTGATAGAAATACGCATATGAGTTTGCTCTCGTTAAAATAAACATATTTATGAATTCTTATTTATTTTATGGATTTAAATAATAATTGTCAATTATTTACTGAAGGAAAATAGGGAAAAATCATTCTATTACCAATCAAAATTAACAGATTGTGACACATTGTACCCATTTGGGGAATTTTAATTCGTAGTCATATTTTAATTCATATTCATAATTTATTAGTTCTTAGTTTTATATAGAAATTAGTTAAAAATTAGTTAATAATTCAAATTGTTTTTAAAAATCATGGTCATCATGCTTGTTTTAAGCCGTACGAAAATAATATTTTTAAAATGTCATCGTTCGTGAAAAAATTTTAAATATTTAAATAGAATTTTAAGAAAAATAATTTTACTTCCTCAACCGATAAAAAAAATAAGTTTATATAGTTTAGTAAGTGTAATAGAAATTTTTTCAGTCATATATGTACAATATAATTCGAAGTGTCTTTAAAAATTGTGGACATCATGGTTTTTTTGAGCCCGTGTGATAAAATTACTTTTAAAACATCATCGATCGTAGAGAATTTATAAATCTTTAAATGAAGAATTTTACTCTTTCAACTAATGTAAAAAATCCGTTTAAAAAATTAAAACCTTGTAAATTAAATAAAAAGGGTAATTAATTGTGAAATTTAGGCAATATTCAAATTTTAAAAATAATCTGGTACTGTGCAAATTTACCTATATTTGTCCTTCAAAATATATTTTTAAGAAACAGTATAAGGAATTTCGATTTGAAATCTTTTTTAACAAACTTAATCACAAAACATTTAATACTTAAATTTTCCATTTAACAATGCACATACAATATCCATATTTATCAAAGATGCAATGTATAATTCATTTTTCATGTCATGAAGACATGAAAATTCATTTCAGTTTGTGTCATTAATTAGTTTCACAATTAGACTTAACTTTTTTATTTCTTCTTAATACAATTTTTTATTCCAATTTATTAGTCCTACGTTGATAGTTAATTCATTACATTGAATTATTTTTTTCTCTATTCCTAAGTCGTTTGCCCATTAACTCTAATGAAAGTGCATTAATGGACTTTTACTAAACTAAAAGCCTATTATTCGAGTAGTGTGTTAAAGTAAAGTAATTAAGTTATAAAAGCTTTCAAGTAGCTCATTAAACGTTTTTATTGCATATACTCTGCCAGTCAATTCATTTTCCTATGAATTCATCATGAGGGTTATTGAACATGAGCGGTATTTTTGAAAACTTAATTTATTTCATTAAAGTATAAAGAAATAATTTAAAGAATTAATACAAAATTTCTGAGCTACCATATTCTTTTTACCGTTAATAAGTTTAAAATTTTGAAGTGTAATGAATTGTTTTAAGGAAAAACTTTAAGCTCTTGTAGAAAATTTTAGGAAACTGCTAGAGTAGCTCTGTGATATGATGTTGAGAATTTAATCTTTAATTAAATTTAGCTTTTTTTTCTAAATTTAAAAGCAATACCAATGCAAATACATTTCTTATTTTATATATTCTGTTTTAACTTAACTCTAATTACTGAAGGTAGTACGCAAAGTCCAACTGATAAATTTTAAAATTTTTAATACCTTTATTTGACAAAGCAAATTTAAAATAAATTGGCATGTAGTGTGCAGGATCTTGTTTCAGCTATTTGAATTTTTTTTTTCATCTCTCTATTTAGGAAACGCTTTTAGCACCATATACTCGGAGACGAAATTCTGGTTAATTTACAGTTTTGTATGGTAATGACATTTCTGGTAAAGGAACATAACTTTGGGGAAAAACTTAAAATAGACGGTATTCAAACCATTCATTTGGTAATTCTTCCGTTTGTATGGTATAATTTTCTTTGTGGTTTGCATGTTATTGGAAATTCTGGTTTTCAATATCATGGCTTTTCTTGCCATACATTTACAGAAATACGAAACTGAAAAGTAAATTTAACTGAATTAATGGTTTTATTCTATGCTCCAAGGTATTTATGATAAAATTTCCCAGATTTATATGTACAAAAATTTACTATAATAGCAAAAATGTATCACTCATTATAATATATATTTTACCATATTTTATAATTAATTAAGCGTAAGTAATAACAAAGCGCTTCACTAAAAACTAAAACTAAGCTTTTAAGCCATCCCATTGATCCAAAAACACGATATATTTCATCTAATTTTGGTAAGTTTTGATCATACTTATTCCGTCACATAGGATTTTTGTTATGTATTTATGATTGTTTAACAATTTTACTTTTGAGCAATAAACTGAATGAAGCTAAAATGAAATATGAAAAGGAAAAAAGAAGAAAAATGAGACTTCTAAGGAATAAAATTTATTTCTTAAACCTTGAAATTAATTAAATGAATAGATAAAAATTCAAATTGACATTCTTTTGTAAAATTGGGCAAATTAACTTATTCATTTCCAATGGAAAATAAAAAATTTTCTTTTCTTTCTTTCTTGGTCGCAATCTTCCTATCGACTGATTTTCTATTTTAGCAATCGGTAATCTTCCAATTGTATTCTGTATAATTCATCGACTAATTGTTGCCAGATATACTTAAAACCTTCTTCCAATTCAAAACAATCAAATATTGCCAGTTCGCACCTTTATCCCCTAAGATCTCAAAAATGTAATGAATTGGATAAAAGAAGATAATAGGATTGTTTTCTTAAGATAGTTTCATTTTTTTTTTCAAAAGTGATCTGAGAATCTCCTTATACCATGCTCTTTAATTATGGACGAAGCTTTTGTTTCGGACACACAAAGTTTTCATTTGTGCATTATATGACAAAAATCTCTATTCAAATTTACCTAAGTAAATTAAAATTTGTAAGCATATTTTATTTTCGCCACTAATGATGCAGATTCAGCCTTACTCGGTAATTCTTTACTATGTTAGATAAAAAAAAATTCAATTAATTAGTATTCCATTCAGAGTCTAAAATATATTAAACGGAAAACTTCAAGAAAATCAATAATACATGCGTTCCCTAATTGGTTTCTCACTGATACATCAAAACGTCTTAGATTTTCTAATTTAATTTAACAAGAAAATAAAACCACGCCCACCACCGTGGCCATCAATTTAAGAAAAGCAAGTTACTTTATGTTTAGGCAATGACATCCATGGATAATGAATCACTGGAACTCCACCTTTGTCTAGTCAGCCGTCCAATTTTAACGCACAGGAGCTTGAAAACTGAGAATGATTATAATTGTTCCAAGAAATTCCCCTAGGGAAGCAAAATTGAAAACTAGTGGACTAATTTTCCGATCACACATAATTTCTAGAGTTTTGATTCGGTTAGTTCCCGAACGGCCGTTGACAGTGACGTAATATTAAATAAATGATTGGTAACAAAGAAGAGCTAATGAAGACTTGTTTTCCTGAAACGGGGGACTAGTCAGTTTAATTAAGTCTCTCTGTGTCTTGGGTTTCTCTTTTCAAGGAAATTAAGGACAATTTAGGCCACCGCAAACGAGGCGGTGAGGTTGGGTGTTAAAATTTAGATAGAATCAATTCTCGCTGTTGGGGTATACGATTACTCCATTCAATATGAGGACATAATTGGAGGTTTTAGTTAAATTCTAATGCAGGTCATCGGAATCCTTGTTTTGTCGACGTTAAATCCAATGAATTAAATTCCATAAGTTTAATGCTTATAAATTATTAATTTGCGTGTAGGGAAGAAATAGGATATATTTTTGAGCTTTTTTTAATGATAATGCTTAAATTGTTTTGAATTTTTAATAATATTGTATTATACAAAAAATACAAATTTAGATAAAATAAATTTCTCGTTGTTGGGGTATACGATTACTCCATTCAATATGAGAACATAATTGGAGGTTTTAGTTAAATTCTAATGCAGGTCATCGGAATCCTTGTTTTGTCGACGTTAAATCCAATGAATTAAATTCCATAAGTTTAATGCTTATAAATTATTAATTTGCGAGTAGGGAAGAAATAGGATATATTTTTGCGCTTTTTTTAATGATAATGCTTCATTTGTTTTGAATTTTTAATAATATTGTATCATACAAAAAATACAAATTTAGATAGAATAAATTTCTCGTTGTTGGGGTATACGATTACTCCATTCAATATGAGGACATAATTGGAGGTTTTAGTTAAATTCCAATGCAGGTCATCTGAATCCTTGTTTTGTCGACGTTAAATCGAATGAATTAAATTCCATAAGTTTAATGCTTATAAATTATTAATTTGCGAGTAGGGAAGAAATAGGATATATCTTTGAGCTTTTTTTAAAATGATAATGCTTCAATTGTTTTGAATTTTTAATAATATTGTATCATACAAAAAATACAAAAAAATTGTGAATTATTTTATTTTTAAAATTTAAAACATTAAAAATTTAAAGATAAACTAATGTTTTCAGTTGTAGACATATTTGAAAACTTGTCGACTAATTTTCTGATCACACGTAGGTACTGGAGATTTAATTCATTTAGTTTCCGAACTTCCATTGACAATGACGTAATATTAAATAAATGATTGTTAACAAAGAAGTGGCTAATCAAGACTTATTTACCAGAAATGGAGAACCAGTCAGTGTAATTAAGCCCCTCTATGTCTTAAATTTCTCTTTTCAAGGAAATTAAGGACAATTTATGCTACCACAAGTAAGGCGGTGAAGTTGGATGTTAAAATTCAGATAGAATCAATTCCTCGCTGTAAGAGAGTACGATTACTTCATTCAATATGAGGAAATAATTGGTGGTTCCAATTAAATTCTGATGCAGGTAATCTGAATCCTTGTTTAATCAAAGCTAGGACGAAGGGATTAAATGAAATAAATCCAGTGCTTATAAATGATAAACATGAAAGTATGAAATAAATTAAATATATTTTTTCAATTTTTAATTAGATTTTTTATGTTATTGTATCATACAAAAGGTATTAAAATAGTTAGGAATCGCTTAAAAAATATTTTAATTTTGAAAAGCTTATTTTTAAGAAGAAAAAAAACTATTTCTAGTTTTTGATATAACTTGAATATTAAAGCTACCTTTTGCGTTTAATTTGAATAAAAACGACAACAATTTCAACTGCCTCCATCAGTTTTTGCTCGTAGTTTTCATTTACTGTTTTATTTCTAATAGCAAGGATGGAGACAAATTAAAAAAAGTAATAAATTCAACATTTAAATATAACTTAAAAGAAGTGACCGAAGTCATTATTTTAGAAGTTCTCTTACACGCCAGTAAATCTCTGTCTCATAGTCACCTTAAAATCTATAAGTGGTATCAGTTCATCGAATTTGCCAATATGAAGTAGGGACAGCCAGAATTTGAAAAGATTCATACGTGATTCAGAAAGATTCGAATGCGAGATGCTTGTCCTGATAGTTATGTCCAGTCTCAACTTAAAATGGTCTTGACAATTTTATTGATGTCAATGAAATATATATGTTACGAATTAATTGCATATATTTTTAATGCATTATGTTTGAAAAGTGGATAAAGTGAGAAAAAATTATCACGTATAAAGATAATTATGACATCATTTCTATAAACAATAAGTGAATCTGATGAGCTTTAGGATTTTGTGGCCATAACACCTATTGAAATACATTTAAATTTCAGTTTTTAATCTCTTGCTAAGATCTTTTTTTCCAGAATACAGATATGTATAACGTTTTTTTTTTTAATCTTAAACTTTATACATCATAATTAAATGATATGTAATGCAAATACTTTTCCTGATTTTGAAAGTTCTTTTTAAAATCTACAATCTTGGAATTTAACAATAGACAGCAAGTTAAATATCACAGCATTTGAAGTTAATGTACTGAATGATAAAGAAAGGATCACGTAACGGTATTAATAATTTTAAAAAGACATTTAATGTTACTAATGTAATTTTGTACAAAATGCAAGCATACAGTTATATATTTCACTGCTGATTTTTCTTCCTTAAATTAATGTAATTATCTAGGTCTTCTACAATAAAATGAGCAATGAATTGTTAAAAAAAATATAAGTTTGGTAATATGTAGTATCTGCAGTTATTTATATTTAACATTTAATATTATTTCAGAAAGATTTTTTCTTAAAAGGCGATTGTAAATCATGCTTAAGATGAAAAATAAAAATTTCGAAATAAATTACGGCTTTAAATTTAAACGTTTTGTAGCGTTTCGTTTTAATACAAGCGCGAATCTGCGTCTTTTGAACTTATACGCGTTTCTGTAGTAAAGTCTTCCGCTATTTTGTATCTTCTTATAAATATAAGAAGAAAGACTTCATAAAAATGTTATCTTTCTCCCCTAAAAATTGTCGCCAAAAGATCCCAAATGCACCATTTACGATATGTGTTTCTCGATGAGTTTTATTTATTTATTTATGTTTATGACATACTGTGGAATGCTTTTTTTTTATTTGTTATTGTTCGTAAAAAAACATCACATGTGTTTGTATAAATTTTTTATTTTTATTCTTACAATCACAGATTTTAGATATAAAAAAAAACAGTGAATAGTCGTAAAGTTCACTGAAAAGTGTGTTTGCATTGCCTACTGCGAGAACGAATTCCTTAGTTATGAATATTTTTATGAATTCCATTCTATTCCGTATACACTCGAAGTAATAGTTTTCCGTTACTTTTCCCTGGGGTTTATGTGTAATGTAGTTTAATAGTGTTTATCCAGCTACAATAAAACGGACAGAGAAAATGCTTTGTAGAATAATAAACATTTAAAAAATAGCGAGACTGACGTGAAGTTCTCTTTTGTATCAAATTTTATGGTGTTTGCTTATAACAAACGCAACAAAACAAATCGAAGTGGGTAAAAAGACGAAAAAATTAAAAGATATGAAAGAATTCAGAGCTGATACAAGTAAAACAGAAACTGCACTGTAAAATATCAGGGATCAAATTGCGATATAAAGTACCGGTACTTTGGTTGCATCTTCTGTAAAATAAGTTTCTACTTAATATCAATTTTTTACCGCAAAATATTGTGCTGAAATTTTTGCAGTAATATTTCACAGCAAAAAGCACGATTTATAATTTTTTGGTCCCCTTAAAATTTAAAGGTGAAAATGGATTTTTCAATAAAAAGTACAGGCAGCCTGGGGATCGGTACCTTTTACCGTAATTTACTGTGTGAGGGGAAAGACTCGATCTGTTTTCCACGAATGAAACAGAGTAAAGAGCTTTTGACCTTAATAAAAACGCTCAAAAAGCGTAAAAGACCTATCTTCATCTTTGAATATATATATATATATATATATATATATATATATATATATATATATATATATATATATATATATATATATATATATATATATATATATATATATATATATATATATTCTCATGAAAGGTTAATACAGTTTTAATAACACAATTATATTCATGATTTTTACGCTCACAGTATCTTAATGAAACCACAATAGATAAAAAGCAAACCGGGCAGTAAAATATTTGTCAAATACATACTTTCAAGATAAAAGATCCAAATTGTGCTATACTGCTGTAAATCAAGGCAATTATAATTTCATGAAATTATTTTTTCAAGATTAGAATAAAACAGTTCCATAAAGCAAGAATGAACTAGAAAATTTGTCAAAAAGGGGTTTGAAGTCACAAAAGCACATTTTATCACAAAAGATCCACACTTTTTTAATCGAACAATCAGGGGAAACAAGAAAATGACATATGTTTGACTAAATGACGTATTATTATTTATAAATATGTCACATGTTACTTGGGAAATCTTTGCAAATTACAGACTTTTCTGAACTGAGTCAGGTAGGTAATTGCATTTAAAATTGACGTTGGCGGCTTACAAAAAGCTAATATTTTTAATTAGCCTATGCCGAATGTACCTGCTCTGAAAGATGACGTCGAAAACTTCTGTTATTTGCTTTATTTATTCGGCAATATTTTATTCTGTCTACCTTTTATTTTTTCATTTAAGTTTTAATTTATTTTTCTTCTGTTTTTTTTCCATATTTATTTAGTCACTAAACTGACACAGTGAAAAACTGGGTTTAGATCCTCAGAGGAAGCTTAAAGTCCATCCAGCTTCAAGGGCAATGCGTGCCAGCTTGTCTGAAAAGTGAAAGTGGCCTGTGCGCAGTGCTGACAACATTGCCAAAATAATAGCTTTGGTCATTAAATCGTGGAACTTTAACATCCATAAGCCCCTGGCCCAAAATAGTATGTTGCAGGAATGTTTTTCTTTGTTTGCCGATTTATACTTTACACTTAGTTTCTAATATATTCTTAACAGTGAAACTTTCACCAGTTTAAATACCATAAAATTGCATATTGCTTTCCCTTATATGTCAGTAAGTTAATTGTGTATAAAGATGTATTTTTCAAATGTGAAAAAGCAGAAAACATATCTAGTAGAATGTTCCGGGAGTGATAAAAATATGTTTCTAATTGATAAGAATATTTTTCAAATAAAAAAAAAATTATTTACACATAGAGACAGAATGGATTAATGGTAACTGCGGCACTTAATGTTATCACGATTCTTCGTAATTAATAGAATTTAGAATCGCAATTAAATATGAATAAAAATTTATGTTCTGCTCTTCTTTCTCCTTAAAAGCAGTAATTAATAATTCATTAAGAGAAAAAAAAACATACTGAATGTGTACCAAATAAAATTAATAAAACTCGTCGAAACGCATGCTTCATGATTTCTGAAAAAGGTTTTAGTTTCTAAAATCCAAAGCTTATTGTACATTTGTCATATCCTTTAATTAATTACTATCGATAAAGTTAATGATCCAAACAAATCTCACGCAAAAATTTCAAACAAATGGAAAATATTTATTCAAATGTTCTTTGGCTGCTTCCTTCTCTCAGAGTAAATTTCGAAAACATAATCGATTTTTAAAGATTAATCGCATGCAAATTGCACGATATGACTTGGGATTGTATTAATACATTCACATTAACGAACTTTTTAACTTGATTATTATTATGAATATTTTTAACGGAAAATCATTTTTCATTAAAGCACTTACTTTAATGTCCTTTCAATCGATCCATTTAGAGAAGTAAATTTTATTCTGCTCTTTGCTTCTTTCTGGATTTAAACTTATTAAACCACTCTTATTGTTCAATTAAATATATTAATTAAATAATTATTGCCGTGTTCAATTCTTTTCAGAAAAATGAACTGAATCTCAACACTTGGTCATAATTTTAATAATGTTTTAAGGCACAAATGTTATATATCTGCTTATGACACTTACTTTACTTTCAAAGCGAACTATCAGTTTACACTGATAGGTTATTATTATTCGATTACTAATTATAATGGTCTAAAAATATAGTTTGATTTAAAGTATCAGGCTAATACATATTTTTTTTCCTTAAATTTTCAAAATATAATTCTTTTCGTTAGGTATTATTAGTTCTAGATAAATTATAATACATGGATAATAAATTTTTAAATAACTTTACCTATTTGGAATCAGAAATTAACATTAATGATTCGAATTATTGCGACTTATAAATATTGTCATATCCTGAAGAACTATTTAAGATCGGATCAGACCAGTATGTTCATGATTTATAAGTGCTTAATGCGACTTATACATACATATCCTTCAGAAGCATGAACACTGAGACAGAATAAGGAGGATATACTGATTATTTTTGAAGGAAAAAAATCCAAAGTATTTAAAAGGTTTTTAAAATAATACTCGTAGTAAAATAACTAATTTACAACTATCTAAAAGTTATAAGGAAATAGATATCGAGGAACCAATTTCAATAGAAATGTTAATGTTGACAAGGCACCTCGTCAGAATGAAGGAAAACAGAAATGTCAAAAAAGATTTTAAGACCAAACCTAACTGTGCATGATCTAGAACAAAACATCATAGAGGTTAAGATGAAAATAAGCTCTTGAGAAAGCCGTGACCCATACCGGATTGTTGCACCATAGAAGAAAAATAATTAATTGTTTTAAAATGTATATCTAATTGAATCAAATTCGCTGCTTAAATACTGTCCTGACAATTAATAAATTAATTAAATATTTAACTACAATTAAAAATAAAAACACTTTATTTATGACTAGCAATTAATAATAATTGAGATTAAATAATAACAATAAATAAGACTATCAGTAATTAATACTAATTAGGATTAAAAAATAATAATAAATACTATTATCAGTAACTAATAATAATTAATAAAATATATTTAAAAATAATGAATTTAATATTATTAAAATCATTTTCAGGTAAAAGTTGAAATAAATTTATCCATTACCGTTTTTAACGATTATTGAAGAAATGTTATGAATTTTACATGTTTTAGTTTTATTAAATATATCGTTTAATAGATATTGTGGTAAGAGCAGCAACGGGAGTATTCACTTACTTACAATTAACAGTTATTTTCATAGTTGTAGGTCTTATTATTTTAAAAAATTACAAAACTTAATGCTATTGATTTTTAAAATGTTATATAAGTTATGTTATATAAGCTAAATGTTATCTAAGCTAAGTTATTAAAATGTCATTTAAGTTATGAATAAGCAACCAGCATTTAAAAATTAGTTGCTTATTTGATAACACTATGGAAACAAAAATAATAATAAAAGCTGAAATATCAATAAAACATATTAACGTCTTACTAAATCGAAATAATACAAAATACTGATTTTTATTTCAAAAAAGAAAATTTTGTTGAGAGTGGGTGTTCAAGAGCAAAAGTAAGCATGCGTTGATGTGGTTCAACCACTGTTGTTTATTAATAAATTTTAGAATTCTTTTTTTATTAAGTTCATTATGCATTGATATTTTTGATAAGTTAACTCTCGAATTGTGGGACCTGAAAAATCCTATAAGACATTACTAAATCTGTCTATAAAGAGTATTAATTCCTTGAACGATATTTTAGTTCATGGGTTATCAAATTTGCACTGTTAATTGGAGTTACTGATTTATCTATATGCTTAGTTAACGAAGATTTTAAAGCTCCCTTTTGAGTTTTCAACTTGTACATAATGTAAAATCAAATTGAAACGCTGTAGTGAACGAGAACTCTATTTGAAATTAAAACACACTTAGATTTCTGAACCGAAAAAAAGTAAGGCAAATGAAAACATTGATCAAGGAATGAATTTTCTTTATTGGCATCTTAAGTGATATTTTAAAGGATCTCTCGGGAGCCACAATAAGGCTCGTTATGCATTGATATTTTTGGTTAGTAAACTCTTGAATTGTGGGACCTGAGAATGGTTTGGAAAAGACCTGTGGGAGATTTACAGAATGAGCCTCTTTGAACTCGTTAGAATGCCCCTAAATATGAAAAGAATAGAAATTTGAAAATAAAATTTTGATCATTATTTTTTAGCCTTTTTAGTCAAATAACATATTTTTATCTTTTTCAAAAATATTTGTTATTAATATTCTTATTTTGTGTAAAGCACGAATACAATTGTTTTAATTTATGCATGTAATAAGTAGAAAATAACCGAAGTAATAGAAATATATCTGTACAGAAATTATCTGAAGAATAAATTTAAAGTTGTTTCAAATTCAGAAATGCAATAAATTGCGAACTGGTCAGGCATTTGATTATTACGATATCAAAAATAGCTTTTAAATTGCGTTGACTGAAAGGAATATAGCAGCGGCATATTGGTTTATCCTTGCAACAAAATGATAACTCGAACTTATTATCAAGCTATTATTAGTAATAAACAATTTGAAATAAGAATTTTTATGGAATGGTTAAGTAATAACAATGAATTAATTGTAGTTTGAGTTTGTTTTAAAAAACAATTTAAGATGCTGAATTTAGTTTATATGTTGCCGACAAAGTTTGAAATCCGGCATTTTATAGAATGCCTAGGCATTGTATATAATGCTTAAAACTAGTCAGCTATGTATGAAACAATTTATATTTCACACATTTCCTAGGTATTCTATACAATGCCAAATAAGAAACAGACAAAGTATAAAATCTTCTGTGACCATGTTAGTAAAGGTGATGAAATGGATATTTTGTGCAAAATTTGTTTCTAAACTGAAAATAATTGTTACATAAATGTGAATTTTTTATGTGAACATTTTGTTTCCCATAATAAGAAAGACATAAATTATGTTTTGTACAACTTTCATTTTTCTTTACGCATTTTGAATAATTTTTTTTTAATGGCACTCTCATTATTTCTTCGGAATAACATTTTTATTTTTGAGAAATGAGCATTATTTACATAATAACCTCATCAGTATGCTTTCATCATACTTTGCTTAAATAGCATTTGTCATTCCATAGAATGCCTAGGTATTTAATACAATGCATACTAAAATGGGAAAGTATGAAATACTTCTCACATTTCATACTTTGCCTAAAAATATATACAATACCAGCGTTTCATAAGATATATATATATATATATATATATATATATATATATATATATATATATATATATATATATATATATATATATATATATATACTTTTACTTTTTATTTTTTCTCATTAACATTAATTTTTAATAAAAGCTGTCATTAGTAATTTTCTACTCATTTGAAGCTTTTTTAAAACGAAAATTTCTAAACTTTTTATAGCTTTATAAATTTTATAATTAATTTCGACATTTTCCATTTGTGAGTATGTTAAAGAAGTGTTTAAGGGTTTTCAACTTCTATCCTTGTTTATTTTACACCCATAAATATTAAATATGAAAAATCAGGTATCCCCTACGTGTTTAGTAAAACTAATTTATAATCTGAAACTATGATTAAACTCCCTTTTATCCTACTAAATATATTAGAATTTTTCTTTCGATCTACTCAGATGATTAATTGATCCATTTTTATGAAGAAAAAAACATAAATTATTAATAAGAATTTAAATTATATAAAATTTTTAATAATGCACGTAATATTGTAGTTACAGGAAATTAATTAACTTCTCTAAACACGAAGTCAAAACTTTTCATAATAGTTAAATAAACCAGTTTACTTTTGTCAAATTAATTAATTTAAAATTTAAAAATTAAATTAATGCTTGCCAAAATGTTTATATTTTATATTTTAAACTAAAACTAGCTGCACCTGATTTCATAAAAATGAAAAAAAAACAAATTAATATAAATCTCAGCTTGAATTTTCTTAAAATATTTCTGTTTAACCAAATTCACTCGATTTAATACGTCAATTAAATATCGTTATAGTAATTTTTGATTTTAAAATTTTGCATTTATATAATTTTTAAAAGTTTTGACAGGAAAATCAACAATTTGAAATCATATTTCATTAAATATCCTATTATTTTTCTACAATTAATTATTTTCAATTATTTTTAATTTTAATTATGGTACACAGTTTTTTTCAAGTTGCGATAATTTAGCAAGTTGTATTTTTTACTATTAACTGAATTTAAAATTTTTAAATAGTTGCAATTTTTGAGTAATCATTGAGGTATAATTGCTTTACAAATTGTGTAAATAAAATGATAGTTTAATTTATTTATACTACTATCAAATTTTAATTGAGTTAAGTGCATTAATTAGTTTAATATATAAATTAATTTTGAAGCAAGTTAAAAATGAAGAAAAAACACGCAGATGACTTAATTCTTGCTTCGCTACTTATATTTTACAATAATCTGCTACTTCTGTTGTTGTTGTTGCTGGCCCACACGGTTAGCGGAGCTAAACCAAGTCCATGACTCCAGAGACTCTGAGCAAGGCTGTAACAAAAAGTGGATCTGAAAAGAGGTCCACTTTAGAGATATTTAGGCATTGAAGTATATGTTCAGGAGTAGCTTGTTGCTCATTACACTTAGTGCAAACAGGGAAAACTCTTGAACCATTATTGAACAACATAGTTCTTAGGTGACCGCTTCGAAATCTTGATATAACCGTCTGATCCCGCCTGCTGCACTGAAGGGTCAGGCTGCCACCTGGGCGGTTGCACTGATACCAATGATGAACAGGAGGGGCCACAGGATCACGAAGCCTGTTAAAACGGGAGTGGAGCTCCGAGAAAGTCAGAGATGCCGAAGAATGCAGGGGCAGATCAGTTCCGCTCTTAGCCAAGGAGTCTGCTACTTCTTATTTGTTTTACTTTATCAATCATTTTTTAAATTATTAAACATATAAGTAAAAAAGCCTTTCTAAATTTTTATTTGACATTTTTGACATTTTTTGAACAAGAACTTTACTCACGTCTTTTTAATGACAAAATTTTTTTATTTATTATTTTAATAATTATGTTTCTTCTGACGTTTTAATTCTATTATTAGGTATCCACATTACATATAGCGCAAATCTGGGTCAAAAACCAAAGAAATTTCTTTTTTTACGTAAAACAAATTGTGCTTCAAGAGGGGCCGAAATGAATAATCACAATTAAGCTGCATATGTAAACAAATAAACAACTTTATATTCTTGTTTTAATATTTAATTTTAATTTACTGACTACATACTTAGAACTTGTTTTAGTATCAACGATACTTAATAATCCCCACTAGAGAAAGAGGCGTTTTAATGAAACTATAGGACGACTAGGTCAATGAGGATCGGTTAGAAATTTCACCAATCCAGCTGCATATACATGCATTTAGGATAAAATTATTTTATTCAGTCACTTCAGTGTTTCCAACTAATATTGTAACGTATGGAAATTTTATTAATTTTTACGTTAATCCACTTTTATATTACTTATGCTAATATAGGTCACTCATCAATTCGATTTAAATTTTCTGTTTTTATCTTGAAGTGCTACCTCCATTTTTACCTAATATGTTACGATGTTTTTCTTCACTCCCTTTTATATACATTTTCACAGCTAAATAAAAAAAAATATTGCCTAGTGATACAGTGAAATTCAAAATTGTTTGCTTTTTTTTTCTTTCCTCCAAGCCCTGAGCATGTACAGTCCGCAAAAAAAAAAACGAATCACCCTGAATAACTTTGGTTCTAATGATCGGATTTTCACGAACTAAAAATCAAACTTAATGGTTCCTGGGGGTGACCTCAAATATGCTAATTAATTAGTGCTAACTATTAATTAATATACGAAACCAGACACAAAAACGTACTTTCTCTGAATAAACATATAATTTTTTTTGCATATTTTGAATCTAGACACTTGAATTAGGGGGGGGGGTAGACAAAATTTTAAAAAAATTGGATCGTAAATTGGGTCGAAATAAAGGTTCATATATTTGGCGATAGTCCAGAAAACAGCTAAAAAAAGTCGCTTGCGCAAATGAATATTTTAAGATAACCCATTGACTAATTCAAAAGAGGAATGCTTAATTTTACTAGGTTGCTAGGCAACCATGCCATGACTGTAAAAAAATTTAAATAATGTTTTGTGATTGCTCGGAGAGGTTTAATTCATTGTTAATAGAAAATATCTTGAAGTTTCTAGGCAATAGACAATTTTTAAGCTGATTTCTGTCTAAAAAGCAAAAAAAAATTTATTTTAATGTCCTTTGAAAAGAAAATTTGAATCGATTTATAAATTATTTATGATTTTCTAAGTTCTTAGAATTTAAATACATGAACTTTTTATCTGATATTGCTTAGATTATGCTGTTTTTGCTAAATTTATTCGAGGATTTCATACTAAAATCAAATTAATGTAACTTATTACATCCATATGCAAAATTTTAGGGATGATCATTTTTACAGCTTTAACCCCTTGGGGACGGGTGATTCATGAAAGCATTCGTACAAAATCAAAATCAGGAAGAAAATAAATAAAAAATGGTAGCTTAAATGCAGGCGTTGCTAATTTCACAGACTTAATTTGCCTGGAATTTAATTAGTATTAGTTTAATCATATATATAATCAATGTTAGTTCAAAGTATAACTAAATAATTTTATTTTGAACTAAGTAATGGTGAGATAAATAAATCAAGCAATTATAACCCTGCCCACAAATAAACTTCTAAAGTATTACTTTGATTACCAGTTTTATCTTTTTACCCTGGTTGATACCGTTTTATGCTGTCACGTATTTGTGACAGTCGGCGCGAAAGGATCTTAATCGAGTCTTCTAGGCAAGTAAGTTTGAAGAAAAACAAAGTGCTTGAAAAATAAAATGTTGATTGTATAGTAATTCTAATGCACATTCACAAGGTTTTCTGTAATTTACGATATTTGTGTTTTCTATAACTCAAGGAATTGCAGAATGTTTAGTGGCATTTTAAAGACATTGAAATATGTTACGTTTGAGAATAAGATATTGAAATAATATGTTGTATATTGTATGATTCGTTGTTTATGTAATCGCTTCATTTTGCTAGATATTAAGGTTACATGGTTTTCTTTGGATAAAGATGATTTGCAAATAGCATCCTCATGTTTCGATACATTCTGACACTTACGCTCGCAAATTCACCATAGAATGTCGCACAGCATATTCTTCAATTACGATAAGCTTCATTTACCACCAAATACTGCTACTATGATTTTTTTTGTTTTCTTATATATATCTGATACTCTCCATTTAAACAGAGCTAGTAAAATCTTTAAGATACTGAAATGGGGCCCAAAAACTTAAAAGATAAAATATTTAATTTCATTAACTCAAAATATACGGTCTCAAAATTTAAATTTTTAAGTTAAATATAACTTTTGCAATATTGATGCTCTTACGTTTTTAAAGACCACATGAATCCTGTTAAAATATTAAAATGCATATGTTTACTTTAACGAGTGTAAAATCCTTATCAAAATAATGATCAAGACCCAAATGTAAAACAGTATAATCGACGATAAAAACTCAACAGGCTACAAAACATATGAAGAGGGAATTAAAAGTCGAGATGCTTCGAGCGTTCAAATATAATCGCCAATTCTCAAGACTTGTCAGGCTTGAATAACTTGTGACTTTCATTATTGGACGCTCAAAACATGTCTACTTTTATTATCATCTATTATTTTTTTAAATCAATGAAGTTTTTATATTTTCGATTCAGTTTCTTAATTTTATCCATTTAGTTACACCACATATTAAATTATTTCCCTCGATATTGAAATAAGTTTTGAAAAGGTATTTTTTATATATCGATGCCAAAGTTTATTCTACATATATTTTAGGGTATGCTTTCGGAGTATTTTGATCGAGTTTATTTTTACACCCTTATTTGCTTAAAATTATTAAATAATTTGCTTAAAATAAATTATTCAAGCTACATGATTCAATGCATTTATAGTATAATAGTAAACGGGGTTTCCATCGCATGTTCTTAACCTTAATACCGCTATCATTAAATAAGTGGAATAAGCTTAGATAAATAATAAAAGCTAATTTTTTCCTCGTTTTAATTTTCAAGGAATAATATGTTTCGATCAAACAGATTTCATTCTGGAAATAGAGAAATTATTGAGTAGGTCCCTTGGAGCAATATCATTCTTATTCACTTTTGACGAAATATAGTAAAAATTAGTTTTCACAGTTTCTGTAAAAAGTATGTTAGCCTTCTTGCCACGTTTTTTTAATTTTTTTTTATTAAAATAATTGCGAAAATTGCGTATTTCTTATAGCATTTTTATAAAGTCAGATGACTCTAAAATTGGCACGGCTTCGGAATCTTCGTACAAATTTCAATTTTTAGTATTTCCTGCGCTAACAAAATAAGGCAATTTCCTGATAACAAATTATACTACAATAATATCTTGGGAACGTAAAAAGTGAAATTAATATTAAGGGGTACGAACTTTGGATCACTTTCCTGACCAAACTATGGGGGCATTATTTCCCAGATTGCGGCTACCCCCTATATTTTGAAGGTTAAGAATTCAAACATGTAGTAAAACAATTTATGTTTATTCAGAGAAAGTACGTTTTTATGTCTGATTTCGTAACTTAATTACTAGTTAGCACTAATTAATTAGCATATTTGAGGTCACCCTCATGAATCATTAAGATTGACACTTAGTTCGTGAAAATCCGATCATTAGAACGAAAGTTATTCAGGGTGATTCGTTTTTTTTTTTTTTTTTTTTTTTTGCGGACTGTACCTAGGCTATACAAAACCCTTAACCATATAGCCCAGGACTTGGCCACTAGTTCAGCTCCACTCAAGCCAAGGAACGGGTCCAGTCAGTGGCATTAATAACTGAAAAATAGTCAACTGTTTACTGCAAAACTTAAGAACTTTATTTTGAAAATGAACAATTCATACAATGTTAGACTCAATTGCATCATCATACAATGAACAAGCGAAGGCAACTTAGAATGCGAAACAATCCCAAGGAAGAAGTGAAAGCAGTTTCACTGGTTGCTGACCGCAGCTAACAGGGGCAGTTCAAGTATATGAAACACATTCTAAACTTATAGTACAAGTACATAAGGCGCATAGATTCCATCGCTAATTTCCTTGCTTTCAAAGTTTAATGTATAAAAAATTGTCAGCAATTTCTCAGTAATTTACGGTATTAACAGCAATTTAATAAAGAAAGCTGGTTGCCTTGAGGAAATTTTGCAAATTTAAAGCCTTTATATTATTGTTTTATTACCTCACAAGCTGTATACTCATTCTTCGCATAGGGAGAAAAAAATTCTTAAATCCATCTTTATAAACATAACGAAATCATGCATAGAACTAGAAGGCATAGACTGACAGAATTAATTAAACTATAACAGTTCCAGTTTTTTAATTACTAATTGTTACCTTTTCCAGTGGCTTTATGTCATTAAATTAGCAATAACACAGTAGAAGTTCATCTCATCAAAATAAAGATTAACTATATGATATTTCATTTAGCATATCTTCTTCTGATAGTCAAAAATTGCTATAATTACTAATTTCCATAAATAATTACTCATTATGGTGGTTCGTAAAAATCTATTTCCACTATATATCTGTGGTTGGTATCCATTATTATATTTGGAGCACTTTTTGGAAAAGCATCAAGGTAGCAAAATAACAGTAAAACATATCATCAAAAATTAATATATCATCATTGGCGTCAGTAATAATGTGATTATTTACGGTTCTCTTAAACGAATAACGAATAATGAATAATGAGGAAACGAATAATGAAGAAACGCCTTTTCTTCATTAATGTAACTTTTTGCGCAATTTTTCTTCAGTTTGTACAGTGTTACCAAAATAAATTAAGCATGAATGACAACAGTATAATTTGGCATGGTGATGTTTCGTGGTTCTACACAAATAACTACTTCTTGTTTGTTATTTTTTCAGCACAAAACTTATTTTTCTTTATTTAAATTTGTACAGCTTACTAAAATTAATTAAACATCATTAGTGTCAATAATAGTTTGAATACTTATATATTTGCTCTAAATAAATAAATACCATTAATTCATTAGTTTTGCGTTTTCTGTTGAGAAATGTTCACTTTTTATTTCAATTATCAATTTTAAAATGCTTACTTTCATAGAAACACGTTTTTAAAGCGTGACGAATGACACAATTCACACATGGTTTCAGATAGCATTAGAAATACTAATTTAGCGATGTAGGCCACATATCTACTAAGTTGCCATTGATGAATGAGCTTATCTGATTAAACAAATGAAACGTTAATGACGCGTAACAAATTTCTTTCTTAACTAAATAGAGCTATGAAATTAATAATGCTAAGCCAAACGGAATAATTCAATTAATACCTCTCCCGAATGATTAAGATTAAATAAAAAAATTTGAGTATTTTTTATTCCTGAATAGGGGCTAAAATAACACTATTCACTAGCTGTACAAATTTCAGGACCACGAGAAACAGTTCTGGAGTTATGAGACACTTAGGCAGGTACACAAATTCTTCCTTCTATTATTATAGACTAGCTGAATATCTGTTCTTCTTTCAGAGTATAGAAAAAAGTAAGCAATCAATGTATTAGTAATGAAAAACACTACGAAATCCTTAAGAAAACTGAAAAAAATATACCAACATAATTAGAAACTGATAATAATTCTATTTCTTAAATATATTATTTTTTTAATCCTCCAGTGGCTTTACGTTATTAGATTAAGCAAAGCACTCAAGTCTTTAGTATCTCATCTTATGAAAATAAGGATTAACTTTATTCAGAATTATTTGGCATCATGCAGTTGCTTGACACCTACTCATGATAGGCAAAATTTACGAAACTACGCGATTTTTTCAGGTCTCTTTAGAGGAACCGTGGAAATCCCTTTTTACAGTATCTATAATAAAACTATCCTGGATTGATGCAATTTTAATAAGTATCAAGTACATTAATATTTTACATTTTACGTATGTTAGTACATTTCGTACCTATTAAAACTGCACCAATTACCACAATAGTTGTAAGGCCATATACGAAAATTATTAAAGTATCGATGCATCAATGACGCCTGTAATAGTTTCTTGTTTTTACGTATTTTTTTAATGAAGTAGTACCATTTCTCCATTATTTTTTCTTTTTAGTACACAGCTTATTTCTTTATTATTTCCATTGGTACATATTACCAAAATTAATTAAGCTTCATTGATATCAATAATAGTAGTATGGGATTTCTTCACTGTTCCCCTGAAAGAACTATTTTTTATTAATTTTACTTCCAGAACATAATTAGACTTTAATTAAATTATTACCTACTAACAAATTTAATCAAGCATCATTGGCGTCAGTAAGAGAAGGGCGATAATTTTTTTACGTTTCTTCTATACGAATTACTATCATTTCTCGATAAATTTTGCCCTTTCAATACATAACTAATTTTAATTAATTACTTTTAAATTATTTATTATTTTATTTGTTTAAATTTTTTAATTTCATAGTTTCACGTTTTAAATGCAAAACCATAAGCAAAATAAAAAAGTAGTTTCCGTTGTTTCGGTAAAGGCTTACCGGAAATTCTAATTTTCAAAATTATAGTTCTTATTACCACATATTTAGTAAAAATACAAAATGAAATAGTAAATTTAACGAATAAATGGTTTTTATACCATGCCCTAAGACACCCTGATAAAATTTCCAAATTTCATCCCATTTGCAAAATTTTAACGTATATTATAAAACAATACTTTATAGTAAATATTACCAAATTCATTATTAAGCAGTTCCGCAAAAATTGCCGGGTTTATGGTTGTCCCACAGAGCCAGAAAAATTTTTTTTACCATATTCTAGTAGTTTTGACCATATTTTCTCACTGCAATATTTTCCCTTTAAACTGCATATTTTTTTAACAGTTTCAAAATTTAAATATTTATAGTTAATATTTAAGAAAAAAAAGTATGAAGAAACATACACAAAGTTCTTATAAAATACAATTCACTTTAATGAATATTAAACATGTTATTATTCTAAACCGGAACGGAAAAACATTGTTTTAGTTTTTTAATTCCAGACTAAGGCTCAGTGTATTGTGAGACGGCAGGTGCAGCGGACAACAGCTAAGACAAATGTTGTGCCGCATGTGAATTTTTATTTCTGTGATAGCTTGAAAACACGCTATGGTTCTGTAGATGAGATGCGCATTAGAAATGCCATAATTCATGTCAAGGCAATGACTTCAAATATAAAACTGTTTCATATTTAATGATGACTGGGTAACAAGGGAACATTTTTTATCATATTTATGGGAGAATTAATATCACAATATTAATACATTCTAGCTAAAATATTATATTTCTGAAACGAATTATGTTTTTGGCATTTTCTTAGCCATCCTCCTCTCCAGCGACTATTTTGTTACAACACAACAATTCTACTGTAGTTAAATAAACACTGTTTAAAAATGTATTTTTGTTAAATACAATGAATTTGAGATTTGAATGAGTATAACATCGCATTTTTGTACAACGTGTTTGAAAAATACTTTTAATAGGTTAACAAAAACAAAAGCTTTTTAATAATTATCAATATAAATTCATATTTTATTTACTTCATTAATTCAATGTTTGCTTCGTTCAAATTGCGAAAAATGAATGGTGTGTTTTTATGTGCAGTGACCACAAGAGTTTGATTGCACGAAAAATAGTTACTAAGAGAATATGTTTTAAAGTCCGTGTAATATTTCGGAATAGTCTAGCAGATAACAGAACACTTACAAGCTCAATTCTTGGCAACATAATTGTTTTCAAGGGTGCTGCTCAAACTATAGCTAAAATAAAGCATGTGGGTACATACTCGTCATTATATTGAATTCTTATATATGCAGCTGTAACATAGCCCATAAGCTTTATTTTCTGCCTCCCAAAAATTCCAATGCGGTATTTTTAAATCGTTCAGGTTAAGTTAATTGTTTACAGATATTGTACCACTGAATTTCGAAATCCAGTAGTAGCTTCTGATCCCACTGTATTCCTCCATTCCAAATATTTGTATAAGTACAAAGGATACAAAGGTTGAGCGTAATAAAACTACAATGACCACGAAAATCAAATAATATTATTTTTTTATTTTATTTCCAAATACCAAATAAGATTAAGAAGTTAGCAAAAAAATATTTAATTTTGCTTTCGTTTTGAAACAGATGAAGCTGATATGAAAGTCAAAACATTTTCACTCTTCAACTTATCAATTAAATGTATCATTTTATTATTTATTGTCAATCACAAACCAGCTCATTGTGAGATTCCTGACAAAATTTACT